>NC_047591.1:7679778-7979778 GCF_011004845.1 Esox lucius
CTTATGCTCATCACTAACAGAATTGTTCAGTTCTCCCAAAACTATAAAGAATCTCCTGAGTAGATCTGAGTGTCCTTCATTTCAGTCCTTTGTAGATCTCCAGATAGGTGAAACCTCAGTGCAGATTTTCAATACAAACACTCAAAAGAAAACAATCAACTAGCTCCAAAGAGTTATTATTTGTTCCATCCCTCCCATAGAGTTCCACTCATAGAATCTATGCCAAAACACATTGAAGCTGTTGGGTGCTCAAGGTGGCTCAACAACATACTGAGAAATGTTATGTTGGTTTTTACTATTATTTGTCATATGTCTGTATTTTTACCAGTAAGTAAATAAAATAAATCTTTTTGCTAACTTAATAACTACTGATGGCTTCATGAAACAATGAAAAAAGATAGACAACTCTGTTTAATTACTAGCACTACCTGGGGAAAGATTTCAAACAACTTTATTGATTTCGATAAACAAGTTCCAAAAAGGTAAGTGGAGTCCATAGATTCATGCCTTTGTTGACGAGAAACATGGTTTTGCAGAACTGTTTATGGGTTAGATGTAATTAACTTTTCGGTCATGCTATATGACGTCTCGCAACTGAAGCTTACTTAATCTACTCCATATTTTACACATAGCAGCTTGAGAGACAGACAATAAGTATCAAGGATGACAAGAGAAACATTTATCACACCATCTCTTAAGGGGTAAGTGTGAGCATGGTGGACAAAGGCCTACCTGATTTCTCCAGCGCCGCTAATTAGTCACTCTCTGCATGTGTGAGCTTTAGGGTCTTTCGCAGATACTTTTCCAGAGTTCCTGAAGCACACAAGCAACATGAAAATACCCAATATGAAAAGCAGACCATGTTTCCACCAGTTCTACACCCGCACATTCTCAACTGACGCAGTATTGACAAATGAAGGGGAATAACTATGCAGATAATTAACAATTTGCAAAGCAGTATTGTATTCACTAACATTATGAAATGTAGGCAAACCACCAAATGGTTAAGGCAGTGGTATACTTAACATTGCTAAACCAGAATTACAAACAATAACCCCTATTTCCACAACATATCACTTCACCAAAATAAACCCCAATCAACTCACCCTTCCGCACGCACAACATTCAAGAAAATATAAATAAAATCCCACACTAAAAATGCATATTAAGAAGCTTGTCTTCTCCCAGTAACAGCGCTTTGATAGTATGAAAATGCTATGACTATGACATAAGTGGTGCATGCAGTAAATAAAACAATAACTGTGGGAAGTACAGATGGAAGGAGGACAATCTATTTTACAGATGGTGACTTAATGTTGTTGCTATAATACTCTGCTAAAATGATTAAGATGAGATAACATGACACTTTCATAGCTACACTGAACAAAATTGTAAACCCAACACTTCTGTTTTTGCCCCCATTTATCATGAGCTAAACTCAAAGATCTAAGACTTTCTCTATGTACACAAAAGGCCTATTTCTCTCAAATATTGTTGACAAATCTGTCTAAATCTGTGTTAGTGAGCACTTCTCCTTTGCCAAGATAATCCATCCACCTCACAGGTGTGGCATATCAAGATGCTGATTAGACAGCATGATTATTGCACAGGTGTACCTTAGGCTGGCCACAATAAAAGGCCACTCTAAAATGTGCAGTTTTACTGTATTGGGGGGGGAGGGGGGGGTCCTGTGGGGTCCGAAAACCAGTCAGTATCTGGTGTGACCACTATTTGCCTCACGCAGTGCAACACATCTCCTTCGCATAGAGTTGATCAGGTTGTTGATTGTGGCCTGTGGAATGTTGGTCCACTCCTCTTCAAAGGCTGTGCGAAGTTGCTGGATATTGTCAATACAGAGCATCCCTGTAGCTGACATTACAGGTTATTACATGAATTTCGACAATAGTGGGGGCCAAGTTAGCTTACTGTAAAGACCTATGCTATATATATCATCAAATAAAATGTACATTCACAAAATAAGCAAAGGAGGAAGGCCCGCCACGTCGAAGGCGATTGGCTGAGACAGGATTGACTCCAAAAATTATAAAAATACATTCCACTGGCAGTATTTCGGCGACAGAAATTTCGCCTTAAATTAATTGTCAATGGAATCATGTGCGCGAGGCAGTGTGAGATATCGGACACTGCAAAGCTGGCGCGAGAGGCGCAGGAAAATGGGCAGCGAAAAAACACGCTCACAAGCGCCCAGCTAACAGCGAAACATGCGAAAATGCCAAACGCATACTGGACATGGCTCGTCAGAGGACCTCATTAGCGTACACAACATATTTATAGGGTCGGGGACAAAACTTTTTAATGAAAAATTCCTACCTAGTGATCCTTTAATACGCGGCAGTCTATCCAATGGACAGTGATTTAAAATAATGTACATTCAGAATAACTCCAATTGAACTACTAGCAACCAAAACCATTTCCAAAACTCAAAAATCGTTAACACTAAAGAAGTTAGCTAGAAAACGTTAGCTAACCATCAAAGCCAGTTTAACGAGGGGGTACTGACAAACCGCACCATTGACAAACTGATTAATTATTTAAAGAGAACATGTACTGATATACTGTACTTACCATGGTGGATCTTGGTTCTTCTCAAAATCTTGGTGTGTACTTCGTCGTCCGAAGCACTACCACCAGCTGAGGGGGCACTGATGTTAATGCACGTTGTCTGCTGCTCGACTAGGTTTATTCGTTTGGACAATTGACAATGTTGTTGAATGGGTTGGCTTGATAAAGTATTTCAGCAGTAACAAGCCTATGCAAATTAAATTTAGCATTGGATGAATATTCTGGCCAAGTTGTGCACTAGGCTATCGAGTGGAATATTAAAATATTAATTTCCAGCGCAAGGTCATTTTGACACGGAAAATGTGCTTAGCAGATTCGAGGAAGTACACAATTTTGTAGTTGTATTTTAACAAACGTTGAAATCCTTAATATGCATTCTCATTTGATCGTTGCAGCTTTCCCTGACTGTAAGAAGAACCACAGGCCAAGCAACTGAAGTGACTGTAAACACATATGATCAATTGAATGATGCTGTATCTAGAGGCTTGTGCAATATGCTTGTTAGTGTTTTATTTATGCAGCTTTAGGGTAAGCAACATGTATTGATATCTTATTGATATAATTGGCTTGTGTGACCTTTAATATCAAGTCATATTTCACTTTCTCTGGTTATTGGGGTACCAATATGTGATGCAAAAAAATGCAGAGCATGTCCCCTAAATATTTTGGTCAGTCTCAAGGAAGATATGTAGACTGAGACCAATAATACAAAAATATTAATAATATACAGCTCTGTAAAAAATTAAGAGACCACACCTATTTTTTCTTAAATCAGCATCTCTACATGCGTCTGTTAAATTCCAACACAGGCACACCTCATTTTACTCAATGAGGTATTGATTAGGTGATGAATGAAATGAACATGTGAATGAAATGAACAATGTTAAGGATCTTTAGGCACTTTGGATCTCCTGAAAACGATGGAAGGTGAACGTCTAATGAAGAAATACTTCTTTCAATCTTTCTGATCTCAAAATGTCTCAAATTATCATCCTTAATGTTCCAAAGTAAGAAACGTTAACTACAATACATTTTAGGACAGTGGGCTGTCAACTGATTATGTTATGTTCATGTCTATTGGTAATACTGTAACTGTCAGGACTAAATTAAACTGATCAGATTTATGAAATTATGAATACATTTTCTCATGGTCCTTTTCATTCCACGATCACTAGAAGGAATGACAATGACTAAGGAGAAGAAAGCATAAGTCTTTTATTCATTTGGATCTCAGAGTCTCTGATTTATTATCAGCCTAATAGACCAAAAGAGGTATTTGGTCTATTATCATCTATTAGATAAAAATAGTAGTATTCGTACCTTTTAAAAGTTGTAATGATAAATACCATTACGTTTAACCTCCTAAGACCTGAGCTTTGGTGCAGGAAGCCTAAAATGTCCACATATGTCATGATGTGGTGTAACATTTACTCTTAGAGTACTACGGTTCCTTCCTGTTCCCATCTTTATAACAAGTGTAGCCCAACTTAGGCTAGACTTCCAGGGGGATAGGAGATCCGGATCAGTAAAGTGAGTTGAACTTTTGAGTCGAATTAGAGCAATTTCATACGTCAGTCTTGTGCACATTATTTCTTTATTGGTCATTTTAAAAATGTTAAGTTTGTAATTATTAGCTTTGAATGCTACTTTTTTCATGTTTTATCTCACTGTACTACATTGGTACGCATCAGTATAAGAGTGTATATGCTATTCCACTGAATTTTTAGTATACAAGGGTTGGGTATTGGCAAGTACCTTGCGATACGATATATATCACGATACACATGTTACGATCAATATTCATCACAATATCATAACTGAATCACAATACTTACTGAAGTGCTAAAGTAAACCTCAAATAATACTAAGCTATACTTGAGTGGGCAATCTTTAGCTAATCCCCATTAGTGACCCCTAATAAAAAAAGAACCACTCAATTTGAAATGACTTGGAACTTCTAAATTCAACCCTTTAGACCCAAACAGACTTTTTTAATGCCGCTGCTGATTACTGAAAATTCTCAAAAGAAATCATATTTTCAAACACATTTCAAACAAACAGACATGGGACAAAAACCAAAGTACAAATACAAGTTAACTTTGTTTTAAAGAGCACATACTCTTCAAAGAGCACGTACCACATTAAAAGGAACGTCAAAGTTCGCATAAAACGATATATTGCGACGAGATTGAGCCAGCAGTCAAATTAGATCCGTACAGCTAATGTGATCATAATAAAGTAAGCACAAGGCAAATATCAAGACATAAATTATTTATAAATGGGGAAATATGGGGCATACATCTTTTGGCAGATGCAGGACATCATTGCGATTAACTGACAACGTCGTCAGCGAAGCACAATTTACTGCTTTTTGGCTAGCTAGTGTAAGTTACAGCTTGTTGCTGCACAAGCGAAACAATTGCGGGAAGACAACTTTATTTTAGTCTGACAGACGAAACAAACCAGACAATTAGTGGTCTAGTTAGCAATGGCCCTTGCCATATTTGAATGATATCGGAAAAAAAGCAAGAAAGCAACCAACTAGTCAGCCGGCTACACAGCTACTGCAACGCAGTAGACTGAGCAAGCAACCATTTGAGCTCCACACCTGATGTGCTTATCTATCAAGTTATCACGACAGGGTTGCTGTTGCCATTTAAAAGATAACCAACATTTTACAGCATTAAGTATGGACAACAAAACTTATAGCCACAGTTTATTTCTTACTCCCCTCAACATCATTCTCGCTTTCAAAAAAGAGGACGTTTCTCCTCGTATCACCAAACTACACAGAAACAATCTCTTCCAACATAAAAACTCATGGCCACTTTGGCGCTAGCATTCTGAGTAAGGAAATTAATAAAACAAAAAAAGTCAAATGACCGCAGACCCTTTTCTGGTTTCTTACTAATGACGACATTCATGGGAATACAGTAACAGGCTTTTATCAGGTAGATTTTGTGATATATACATCCAACTATTATTGTTAAAGAAATATGCCCGTTCAGCGACCACTACAGTAATTTAAAAGACGGCTGTCGACAGCATAATAAATAAACATTGATTCTAGAGATCAGAATATTGATACAATCTCGATTTTACATTAAATCGTTGTATTGACACAACACTAGCATATACCTGCGTATACCCTTAACTACACCACTGTAGAGATGAACGTACTTAGGTGTGAAATATACAAGTACATTCCAGAACAACAGCAAAGGACCTTGTGAAGATGCTAGATGAAACAAGTACAAAAGTATCTTTATCCACAGTAAAACAAGTCCTATATCAACATAACCCGAAAGCCCGCTTAGCTAGGAAGAAGCCAATGCTCCAAAATCTTCATAAAAAAGCCAAACTATGGTTTGCAACTGCACATGGGGACAAAGATCATACTTTTTGGAGGAATGTCCTCTGGTCAATTAACTGTTTGGCCATCATGACCATCGTTATTTATTGAGGAAAAGGGCGAGGCTTGCAAGTCAAAGAACATCACAACTGTGAAGCACGGGGTTGGCAGCATGTTGTGGGAGTGCTTTGCTGGTGGATGGACTGGGTGCACTTCACAAAAATAGATGGCATCATGAGGAAGGAAGCTTATGTGGATATATTGAAGACATCAGTCAGGAAGTTGAAGCTTGGTTGCAAATGGGTTTTCCAAATGGACAATGACCCCAAGCACACTTCCAAAGTTGTGGCAAAACTGCTTAAGGACAAAAAAGTTGAGGTATTGGAGTGGCCACCACAAAGCCCTGACCTCAATCCTATGGAAGATTTGTGGGCAGAGCATGCAAGCAGGCCTACAAACCTGACTCAGTTACACAGTTCTGTCAGGAGGAATGGGCCAGAATTCACCCAACTTATTGTGGGAATCTTTTGGAAGGCTACCCAAAACGTTTGACCCAAGTTATACAATTTAAAGACGGGTGTACAGTGTACTTATGGGAATGTGATGAAAGAAATAAAAGCTGAAATCAATCATTCTCTCTATTATTAATCTGACATTTAACATTCTTAAAATAAAGTGTTGATCCTAAAACAAACATACCGGAGGCTTACTAAGCCATTCCCCTCCCCCATTTGGGACAGTCCGACCACCTTTCACTGTTCCTACTTCCCAAGTATTAACCCCTCATTGAACATGTGAAACCATCAGTGAAGACAGTCAATGAGTAGCCAGAAGTGTCAGACTCTCTTCCACAGCACCAGTTTCAACACACAGACTGGAGTTTGTTTGACACTCAATCCAACCCTAGACTCCCATGTGGACATTGAAACATATGCTTCCTCCATTGTGGATTACATCAACATCTGCTTCAAACTGTCACCACCCATAAACTAATAAGGACCTTCCTCAACCAGAAGCTGTGGATGAACAGAGAGGTCTGACAACTGCTAAAGGCACGCAACGCTGCTTTCAGATCCGGTGATGTGGAGGCCTACAGCTCATCCAACGGCAACCTGAAAAGGGGCACCAAGATGGCTAAAAATAACCACAAACTGCAGATTCAGGAGCACTTCAACAACTCCGAACCCTGACGCATGTAATGGGGCATCCAAGCCAGCACAGACTACTGGCCAAAGAACGCTACCCCCACAGCCACAACGTCCCCTTCACCGACGAGTTAATCAGGTTCTATGCCTGCTTCGACAGGGACAGCAAAAAGCCTGCCATTAAAGCTGAACTCCCCTAGACGACACCCCCTCAGTCTATCCACCGCAGATGTGTCATCTGCACTGAGCAGGGTGAATGCACGGAAGGCTGCTGGTCCAGATGGCGTCCCCGAGCATGCACTCAGAGCATGTGCTGGGCAGCAGGCCAAGGTCTTTACTGACATTTTCAACCTGTCACTGGCCCAGGCATTGTCCACATGTGCTTCAAGACCGCAACCATTGTGCCAGTGCCGAAGCAGTCGACTGCGTCTAGCCTGAATGACTTCCAACCTGTCGCACTCACCCCCACAGTCATGAAGTGCTTCGAAAGACTAGTTCTGGCCCACCTTAAGTCCTACCTCCCCCCAATACTGGATCCCCACCAGTTTGCCTACCGTTTGAACAGGTCTACAGAAGACAGCATCTCCACAGCTTTACACTCTGCCCTGACCCACCTGGACAAAACCAACACCTATGTGAGAATGCTATTCATTTTAGCTCAGCATTCAACACGGTCATCATCGCTAGGCTGGTCAACAAACTCCATGACCTAAGGATCAGCCCTTCTGCAACTGAACTTTGGACTTCCTAACCAATAGACCCCAGTCTTTCAGGTTAGACAACTTCACCTCCTTCACCCTGATCCTTAACACTGGTATGTGCTGAGCACCCTCCTGTACTCCCTCTTCACCCACGACTGTGTTCGCAGAGGACACCATGGTAGTAGGGCTGATCAGTGACAATGACGAGTCAGCCTACAGGGAGGAGGTCAAGTGCCTGGCGGCATGGTGTGCTGAAAACAACCTGGCCCTCAACACAAAAAAAAACAAGTAGCTCATTGTGTATTACAGGAAGTCTAAAGGCTGCAGTCACGTCCCATTTCTCATCAATGGCACTAAGGTGGAGCTTGTGTCCAGTTTCAAACTCCTGGGCATCCACATCTTCGAAGACCTCTCCTGGACCCTCAACACCTCAGCCCTTGTCAAAAAGGCACAGCAGCGCCTGTACTTTTTGAGGAGGCTGAAGGAGGCCTGCCGGTCCTCCAAGATCCTTATGAACTTTTATCACTGCACATTCAAGAGCATTCTGACTAACTGCGCCACTGTGTGGTTGCTCCGTAGCCAACCAGAAGGCCCTGCAACAGATGGTGAAAACCGCCCAGCACATCACTGGTGTCCAGCTCCCAGCCATCGTAGTGCTCAAGGGCAAGCAGTGTCTGCACAGGGTGCGTGGCATCATCAGGGACCCTTCACATCCAGGCCACAAACTGTTTGCCCTCCTACCATCAGGCAAGCAGTACAGGTCTCTTTGTTCCCGCACCAGCAGGCTCAGGAACAGTTTCTTTCCATCTACTGTAACTCTGCTGAACTCTGTGACCCATCACTAACCTTAGCCCAACCGCCCAACCCCACACCTCTCAGAGACCTTGTTGAACAACTTATGTACTACCCTGAAACAGCCTTGCAAAGTCTGATAATGGAAGTTTACAGTTGTTACAGGTACATCAGGAACCTCACTGCTGCTATACCTGCATTTCAGTTGCACGTAAATTTGCCTCTTTGCACATTTAGAATTGCCATCGTACTTGCATTTTTACAGTTGTTACATACACGTCTACCTCAAGGACCTCACTGATGCTATCTCTGCATTCCAGCTGCACGTTACCTTACTCCTTCATTTTGCTTTGACTGTAACATACACTATACTTAATATTTTTCTGCCCTCCTCTATTGCCTTAATTGCACATTTAGTATTGCCATGTGTACTGCATGTGCCTTCATTGCACAAAAAAGTGAGGAACAGAAGGGTTGAAATTATGAGACCACTGCAAATGGAACGCTTCTGTTCCTCACACAAAACTTTCCCTTTCAACTTTTTTGGAGTTGTATCTGGAAAACATTAAGAGACCACTGCAAAATTATCAGTCTCTCTGGTTTTACTATTCATAGGTATGTGTTTGAGTAAAATGAACAGTTTTGTTTCATTCTATAAACAACTTACAACAATACTCCCAAATAAAAATATTGAGTATTTATTTGTAGAAAATAACATTGTTTTCAGACCACAAATAATGCAAAGAATACAAATTCAAGAAAATACTAATGTTTTAACCTAGGAAGAGTTCAGAAATCAATATTTGGTGGAATAACCCTGATTTTTAATCACAGCTGTCATGTGTCGCGGCATGCTCTCCACCAGTCTGTCACATTGCTGGTGGGTGACTTTATGCCAATCCTGGCACAAAAATTCAAGTAGCTTGGATTGTTTGTCGGCAGAGTTTTTCAATGGGGTTCAGGCCCGGAGATTGGGCTGGCAATGACAGGGTCTTGATCTGTTGGTCCTCCATCCACACCTTGATTGACTGGCTGTGTGGCATGGAGCATTGTCATCCTGGAAAAAAAGATTCTCAGAGTTGGGGAACATTGTCAGTGCAGAAGGAAGCAGATGTTCTTCCAAGATAACCTTGAACTTGGCTTAATTCATGCTTCCTTCACAAAGACAAATCTTCCCGATTCCAGCCTTGCTGAAGCATCCCCAGATCATCACTGATCCTCCACCAAATTTCACAGTGGGTGGGCAAAGCTGAACATTTGACTCGTCAGATATGACCTTACTCCATTCCTCTATGATCCAATCCTTATGGTCGTTTGCAAACTTCATCCTGGCTCTTTTTTGCTTCTCATTGATGAAGGGCTTTTTTGTAGCTTTGCATGACTTCCAGCCCATTCGCCGTCTCATCAGGAGCTTGCCCAGACACTGTTGAGAGTGCATACAAGCACGTGGGGGCCATACACACTACTGAGTCACATTATGAGTTGCCATGATGAAATTCACACAAGTTGTGATTTGAATTGATTACTTTGATTTTTGGTGTGAGTTTGAATCCAGCCCTCAATCGGTTGGGGATTTTGGTTTTGATTGACCATTGTAACGTCATTTTGTTCTACACAAATTACTCAATGTACAGTCAATATTTTGAACCTCAATATATTTCATTATGCAATTTGACCTGATATGTAATTTCAGTGTAATTTCCCTTAATTTCAGTGTTTGCACACACACACGCACGCATTCACACGCAATATAGACTTGATAAAATATAGACCCTAATCCAACTCCAAGGTTACCCTTCCATCATTTTGCAGTTTCATAATTAAAACGAATGAACGACAGACAATGGCAGAAACACAGGTTGTTTTGAAGTGTATTTACAAAATGTTCACACAGGAAAACATTGTCAAAGCATTACCATTTCCCATATAACCATTCCTTTCAGTAACCTCCATTCATATTGTTTACAATGATAAAATGATCACTCAAAAGTAGGCTCTTAGAAAACACACCAAAGTCTTCCTTAGCCACTCCTACACACAAATGACAGAAGAATAAGGGGAACATATGCAACTGCCAGATCTGGTACTCATAACAGCTGTGGGAGTAAAGCATTGTTTTCCTCTATAGGACATGTGTTTAAGTCCACTGAGAGTTAAAGCTCAGGCACCACGAACAGGACTGTTCCCAATAACCTGACCAGAGATACAACTTCAATCAGCCTGAGTTTTTTCCTGGTCAGGTCATAGTTACCACACTCAACCCTAGTCTCAAATCCGTTTGTGCCAACTTGCAAACACTTATTGGCAAGGCAGTACTAGGATAGCTCTCCACTCCTCTTCAGAAGTTCCTTAGAAGACTGAGGATTTCTTCTGAAGCATTGATGTGTTGAGTTTGTCTCTACATTCCATTGCAGAGTAACAGAGCCAGAATGGATGCTTGATCGTTTCAGTCAATTAGGGTAACTCTCCTCCATGTGGAGAATTCTACAGCGTAAGACAGGAGTATTCAACAATAACATATGAACCATTTTTGGGTAGCCATGATTATCAGCTGTGGTGTCCCAAAGCAACCAAGACTGGAACATTTGACTGGTTGGTGGGCCAATCAAAATACAAAAATGCAGACCATTTTACCGTATAATAGAAAAGTCTTCATATACAAATTATCAGGAAAATGACCTCTAACTGTTGGGAAGTCAACATTTGACCAATGTGGGTTAAGTGGCTTTATGAGAACTAGTGTAAAATAAATTAAGATTGTTTTCCTTAAAACCAAAAGTCCCTGTTATACCATGTTGTTGCTCTCTCCCACTTTGTCCACAAACTGAAAAAGAGAATAAAGAGTTAAGGTCAAAAGCCTATCCTTTCCCAGAGTAAAACCAGATACATAGTTGACAAAGTAAAGGTTGACTAAAATGTTTAATGCAAGGTTGGAAACAGTCAATAATGTGTGCCTGTCGGATGTGCCTGTCTGAAGACGTGTCTGATTGAGTAGACTATACAAACAGGTGTATAAGATGAATGTGGTTGCTGGTGTTCTAGTAGAAATGATGTCCAATACCACTACTACCCTTACCAGACATAATGCAACATAACAGTACAGCACACATCATAAACAGATGTGACTCATGCTCACATGCAAGGGGAAATCTGCAAGGACTGACCAAAACTGCAGATTGTCCTCAAGAGTTATTTACGAAGGCTTAAAAAAAACACAAAGACACATTCACCTCAACATAGGACTCTACAAATACCTCAAAATGCACGCACACACACACACTATTCATTGACACCTTCCAGAACCAATGTCTGTGACCAAGCAGACAACAGTTTACACAGCCACCTCACACAGTAACATACAGTAACAGACTGCTACCCATACTCACCCCACTGATGAAGGGCAGGTTTAGGATGGAGCCCAGGATGGGTATCCTTCTGATGAAGCCTACTGCCACTGGGAAGAAACCCCTGAAGATAAACAGAGTGAACGAAAGATAATTAAAAGGGATAAAAGTGTGAGCAGACAACAACAAGCACATTTTAAATCCATATAATTTTGCAGACCCATTTATGCAGAGCAACTTATATGAGCAATTCTGCGTAAGTTCCTTGTTTGGTGGCATAATTGCATTTGTTTTATCTTGTTGGCTCATGTTCACAGGAATATCTTTTGATCAGAGAAGCCAGAGAAGGGGGGGGGGGTTGAAATGAAATTGGTAATTCCCCCAGCACCTCTACTTCCTGTGTCTAAGACCCCTAGGCTATCTGCCACCCCAGGTGCATGACATAATGAAGGCTGCAGTGCATCATTCACTCTGCAACGAGGGTGAGTGGCTGCAATCTGCCGTCTCTACAAGACCTACTACACCTCCAGGATGCGGAGGCAAGCGGCAAAGATTGCGGCTTATCCCTCTCACCCTGGAAATTGACTATTTAGGGCTGTCCCCTCTGGCAGAAGGTTGAGGTCAATCGGGACCAAAACCTCTCGCCACAAGAACAGTTTCTTACCTACAGCAGCCTTAATGACTTGGAGAAGATCTGCAAAGAGGAGTGGGACAAAATCCTTCCTGAGATGTGTGCAAACCTGGTGGCCAACTACAAGAAACGTCTGACCTCTGTGATTGCCAACAAGGGTTTTGCCACCAAGTACTAAGTCAAGTTTTGCAGAGGGGTCAAATACTTATTTCACTCATTAAAATGCAAAGCAATTGTTCCTGACATCCTTGGACAGCTCTTTGGTCTTGGCCATGGTGGAGAGTTTGGAATCTGCATGATTGATTGCTTCTGTGGACAGATTTCTGTCTCCCAGGTGTTTTTTATAAAAGGTAGGAAACTGAGATTAGGAGCACTCCCTTTAAGAGTGTGCTCCTAATCTCATTTTGTTACCTGTATAAAAAACACCTGGGAGACAGAAATCTGAGAGGGGATCAAATACTTATTTCACTCATTAAAAGGCTAATAAAATTATAAAATGTTGTTATTCTGTCTCTCACTGGTCAAATAAACCTACCATTAAAATTATAGACTGATAATTTCTTTGTCAGTGGGTAAACGTACAAAATCAGCAGGGGATAAAATACTTTCCTCACTTTATGTTGTGAAACTTACTTGGCAATAAACCTCTCTGATTCTGCCTTAAGATGTGAGGTTTCTGGTTTCTACTCTCTACTATGGGTGGAACTGACACCAAAATGTCACATGCCTTGATTCAAGACAGCATTATCTTAATCTATTTAGCAAATTAGGCCTGTCTTCCACACACCTGAATAAAAGGAAAAATCCATAGACCTCCAGGACGACTCCCACAATGGGCCAGCCAATGAGAACAATAAACACTCCCCCCAAGAAGAAACTAGTGGCCTTCATCTTGTGTTTCTGAAAGAAGAAGCGGAATGTCCTCTCCAGACCAATCACAAACGACAGTCCAGCCACAAACAGGATCTACAGAGGGAGAGAGAAGAAACAATGTCCATGATTGTACAACAAAACTGACAATGACAGAGTACTATGCAATGAAACCCTTCAACTACTCTATGATATGGTAATTGGTCTCAGTTGGGAAGAGAGACCAATGCCTACGTAACACACTCACACAGTCGTCATCCCCCCGCACTCTCTCATACACACAAGCCCACACCAACTGTTGAACTCCAGGCAAGTAGCTTTCATTCAGCAGCTGTCTCTCTAAGTGTCACCCATTGATATGGAATTGCATGCAGACCACACCATCGTCTGAGAAATTGTAGCTACTGTTATGCACATTTTCTGAACAGACACTAGTGAAGAAGAAATCACTCACATTTCCTATTGCCAGGAGGGCTTTGTCAAAGAAGAGGATCATTCCAAAAAAGATGAAAAACACCCCAAAGCCTGTTAGTCCCATTCCGATTTCTGCAAGAAATAGGAATCACATGATTGCAAGTATGTAAGCACAATAATAAACGTCTTCCTAGCAATCAATTTGGCTTAGAATAAATATGCAATTATGTATAGACAGCTGTCGAACGTCCATCTCTAGCTTTACACAAATCTTTAGCTAACTACTCCCAGCTACTCCCAGTTTCATCGCCTAAGTCATAACAGCCATGCTTATCATTGCATTATCTTCAAAACATAACATGTTTAGTCACATTACACTGGTATGACCACTCCCAACCAAACTCACCAAGTCAGCTATGTTCCATTACCCCACTAAGTAATGTTCTAAAATTGCAGAGAATAACTAGCTGCTGGCTACATCATATGCTACGATAGTTAGCTACTTTGCTGTAGAGAGCTGTAACAAGTTGGCAAGCAACAACCTTTAAAGAAATCGTCTTACTCTGCGAGTCCGTTAGAGAGATCATTTTGACAACGGATTGACAGCTTGTAAAAGTCGACACTTAATTTTTTAAAACAAAAATAATACGTTGAAGTGATATCACAACAGCTGCCACTACAGCAGTAGCCACGTCTTCCGGAAACACGCTTTTGCCTACATAAAAAAATATTCTTCCTTACAAAATCAGGGTTGCATTCAACAATCTGAAGGGTTGTTTCATAAACGTTGGGTTAGGAAGAGCACTTCTCCAGTTCTCTGCCGAATAAAGCTGATAATATCGGACTATATATGTATATACGCATGATGCCAATGCACAATTATAATATATATTTATATTGTTTGTCCTAGCTTAAACATTTTTTAAATAAAGGTACAAATAAAATGTAATCAGCAGTTATTGCAGTCGTTTTCTTGAATGTACCCCATCGCACTGAAAAGCGAAAGCAATCCATGAAAAAAGAAAGAGGTCTCATATGTGTACTGTGCCTTTATGGCGCCTATTCCAGCGTAGGTTACACGCTATAAGTTCACTGTGGCCACGCACCCCTCACTTGGGGTACAGATGGGAAAAAAAAAATATATACATTATTTTCCGCAGGCCCGGCATCACGAGGGAACAAGTTTTAAATACTCTATAGAAAAATAGCGACATTATTTTCTGCCTCCTCAGTCACTTGGTCCTAGTGCCAAGACCGATTGTCCGTTCTCATAAACCCTTGGGTAGCCTTACCTTGTCTTGAGATAATTCTCTTATTCAATTCCAGGAATGTTTACAAAATAACGTATTGTCACGAGATCCCTTGTAGAAAGACATAGTATTTATTGAGAAACCTAAATGTTTTTCAAAAGTATGCAATGTCACAAGAAATAGAAAGGGTAACACCACAAGGGTACTAACAAGATTGCGCAGTTGAGGATGGCTGCCGTTTTTCGTGCTCCCAACCTACAGCTCAGCCTTCAACACCATTGTGCCCCACAAGCTGGCGGTGAAGCTCAGGGATCTGGGTCTCGACCCCACTATGTGCAGATGGATCCTGAACTTCCTGACGGGCAGACCCCAGGTGGTACGGATGGCAACACCACCTCCTCCTCACTGATATTGGCTCCCCCCAGGGCTGTGTGCTGAGCCCGTTCCTGTACTCTCTCTTCACCCACGACTGCCTGGCAACCCACGTATCCAACACCATCGTTAAGTTTGCTGACGGAACCACCATCATAAGTTAACATTAGTGATGACTTGACCTGGTCTTATCACTCTAACATCTTGGTGAAGGAGCCCAGGAAACAGCTCTTCTTCCTATGCCGATTAAGGAGATTTGGCATGGATTCCAGGATACTCTCCAACTTCTACAGATGCACAATCGAGAGTATCCTGTCCAGCTGTGTCACCGCCTGGTATGGCAACTGCGCCGCCCTCGACCGTAAAGCACTTCAGAAGGTGATTAAAACAGCAGAGCACATCACAAGGTCTGACCTGCCATTCCTGCAGGATCTCTACACAGAGAGGTGTAGGAGGAGGAGCAAACATATCATTACCGATCCCAGGCACCCATGCCATTGACTGTTTACCAAACTGCTGTCAGGTAGAAAGGTACAGGAGTATTCCGTCTAAAACTAACAGGCTATGGGACAGTTTCTTTCCTCAGGCCGTAAGGCTGCTCAATTCAGGAACACCTCCTCCCTTTCATCCATAGTCCCATGCACCACCTGTCACTTTATATCATGCTCATCTGCCAATCATATCATGCACACCTGTCACTTTTACATTGCACTACGGTTGTACAGTTACCTAGTTATTATTATTGATGCATGTTTTTTGTAGTGTTATTATTGATAGTTTGTGTTATCTTCTTACTTTTATATTATAATTACTATTACTTTTAACTGCACTGTCAGGAGTAGGAAAATCAAGCATTTCATTGCCATAATTTGTTATTGCAAATGACAAATAAACTTGAACACATCTCTGAAAATAGTTATATTGTCCATGTTGTTATTTGCAATAATGTTGACTCCTATTTACTACTTGTGCACTTCTTGTCCAAAAATGATACACCAAACGGTGCATTGACAACATGAGGTACTAAATAATGGAAATTAGTTTGATTCCAGTAAAGGGTACAATCTAGCAGCAAAAATATCCCTCCATCCTGATCAAATGACCACCGGCAAGGATCAGAAGGACCAGCCAAGAAAGCTGGAAGTTCCAACCAGTTGACAACATAAAATCGCGGATGATTCATTTTAATTATAGATCATTTGCCGTTATATATTTTATGTTAATTCGGTGGGACTTCCAACTGAAAGTCTTCCATTGAGATGTACATGTTGTTACTCTCCCAGTTATGTCCTCTAACATCCTCTATAAACTAATCGCGATCTCATTGGTCCACACACAACACGTTATTTTTTTCACCATCAGCGCGAGCTGTCTAGCAACCAAGAAGGAAACAAACAGTGCAAACACGAAGTGGGGAGAGTGAATGATCAACTAACGGTGAATATTGCATTGCTCTTTTTAAATTGTGTTTTTTCTCTTTCTTTCTACTTACATACTTTTGTACTTATGTGCGTACTGTTGGTTAATGGTTAGCCAAAGATGTTATTAACGTTGTCTGTAAACAAAAACAAGTGAGTCTCATTTGCCAGCTAGCGAACCCGGCATAGTTAATACAGCACGTGTTAGCAAGCTACCTAACATCAACTCATTGGCATGTCCAATTTATTTTCGCTATATTCATTATTACAAAAATGTTTCAAGAAACTGTTAAGCATTTTGGAAGGAGGAAGGGTCTAAGGCTTTCTCAGTCAAAGCTACAGTCAGTTTACTTTACACATTATGTTTACATTCCTGTCTGGTTGCCAATACATACAGGAAACAGTGAGTCAATGAACGTTTTCCATGCTTTATATGCATTCAGGCATCCTTTATTAATGCAGAGTATCCATGCAATGTTGTAGCAGCAAAATTGTAAACAATAAATGTAGCTACTCCATTACGGTATTAATCTTGCAACGTTGTATTATGCACTGTCATATTCCCCTTGAATCAACAGAGTGACAGTCCGCAAGGGGGTTGATTGCCTTGTAGATTCAAATTGTAAATGGAGAGAAACGGTGCCAATGGTAAGTGACTGCAATCTCACATTCCTTATGTATGGTTTATAATGGTAAAACAAATAAATGAAACAGTCAGAAATGAACCTGGATATTAATGTTTTGGAGCTGTTATTTTTTTTGTGAGCTTAGCAGTAGCTACAGATTGTAACCGGCTGAGTGATGCATTAACTTTTACAGCTTGATACTGTGTTGCTTAGCACAAAAACTATTCAACTAACCTTAATTTTGTGATACTATCTCCTTTACCGATATGTCTTGTGTTTTAATCCACAACACAGACTGTATTGACAAATGCTGGTTTGTTGAAAAATCTCTGTACTTCTTCAAAAAGCTCCAAGCTGTAAATGCAAATGCAGTATCAAATGAGTTACAATCTGTAGCTAAACTGAGCAGTTGAAGGGACAGGTATGACTTAATCTGCCCCCAGGGCCTTTAGGGGAGATAATTGAGAGAGAATGATGCATGTCGCTAACATCATTAGCTCCCTACCTGTAAAACACAGCGTGTTAGTGACTGGAAGGTGTCAGACCTGCCAGTCTCCTCCTATGGAGTTTGCCCCAGAGAAAAAGCTAAGCAGAGACGATATTATAGTAATTGAAAATAGGCGTATATGCTTTATATTTAAAGTGTTTATTTGAGGATTTAACTCTGCATTTCAGAGAATAATGAGCTTGCTGTCTGTTTCTGGTGCCATGGCAGCACTCCTTCAGTCTTTGTGCATGACTTTTCAATTCATAATCTTATTTCTACATAGGCACTGTATTAAAAAAATTAATACAATTCTACTGTTTTTTTCTTATTGGTGTCTTCATCACCCAGAGCTGCTGGAGATATAATGTGAAAGTGACATTAAGCGTGTTGATTGCAGTGTTCTTCTCGTCCCTTTCCCAGAGGTGCAGGCTGAGCTGGACTCTGTGGAGGCAGAGCTGGAGGTGGTGGAGCTGCAGATTGCTGAGCTTCTGGAGAAGCAGGCTGAGCTGACTTCCAGGAAGAAAAGGTTGCTCCGCAAGTTGGAGGATGCCTGTGAATCTGCCCAAACCGCTGGATCCTCCTCAGCAGGTTCTGGATCTCTTTCCGGACCGGTTATGACTAAGCAGGAACTGCTGCGCTACGAGAATGCTGGTAGAGTATATGTTATATATGCTGGTAGAGTATATGTTATATATGCTGGTAGAGTATATGTTATATATGCTGGTAGAGTATATGTTGCAGTATATAGGATGGCAATAGTTATACAACTTATACAAGTTATACAGTTTTTTGTCCTGGATGCTGATAGGTTCACACCAGTTTTTATTTGACCCCAGATGTGAAAAATTATAACTTTGAATAATTATTTCTCAATCAAGTTTTTAAATATATAATAAATGGGTCAACAGTCTTTCATCCTAATGATTATTTATTTTTCTTGTGATTTCTGAAGAAATTGTTGTTAAGACTTTATTGCTTATTCACTATATCCTGTATTTCATAAATTGAATTTAGCATTCATTTAAAGCAAATGTATACACTGTGTCCAAAGTGCTATTTTATAAGATGGGCTTCAGTCCTGAAGTTCAGTATATTGTATTTTGTGCTGAAATGTTTATTTTCTATTCCTAGATTTCCCATGGTCTAAAGAGCTAGAGCAGAACCTGAAGAATACTTTCCAGCTTTCAAAGTTCCGTCCTCTACAGCAGAAGGCCGTCAACCTCAGTATGTCTGGTAAGGACCTCTTCCTGGTGATGCCTACTGGACGAGGGAAGAGCCTCTGCTACCAGCTTCCGGCAGTCTGCTCTGAGGGTAAGGGGAACGCTCTCTCTCTCTCCTGGCACAGCGCAGTTAATTGAATAATCGTGTGTTCACTGTGCAAACACAGACACTGTACACAATGATTTGACGTACTGTGTGTGTTCCAGGTTTCACTCTAGTTGTGACTCCTCTTGTGTCTCTGATGGAGGATCAGCTCATGTACTTGAAGTCCATCCACGTTGAAGCTGCCACTCTCAATGCATCCAGCACTAAGGTAACAACCAAAATATACTCAATCTAGATTTCCCCTAATTATTAGTAGTAACAATGATGGCAACCTCAGATGGTTTGATTCATGTAACCCAGGAGCATGCTAAGATGGTCTTGGCAGGGATGACAGACACCAAGGCGCCTTTCAAGCTGCTGTATGTAACTCCGGAGAAGATAGCTAAGAGCAAGCTGTTAATGTCGAGGTTGGAGAAGGCCTACAACGCAGGCAGGCTGAGCCGCATCGCCGTGGATGAGGTGCACTGCTGCAGCCAGTGGGGACATGACTTCAGGCCTGGTGAGGAGCAGAATGGCAACTTCCTTTTTATTTTTAGATAAAAAGGTTACTCCCATTCATCAGTCAAAGTACAACCCAGTGTCTCCAACTAATACCCACACATGGATACCACCAACATAAGCATTTACATATTACATCTGTGTGAATTCTGCTTAGAATGAATCCTCAGTAGATTCATTCTATGTAGTGTGCGCAATTGTAGGTATCGAGCTTATGACTCAAGCTTACTGAATGTCTTTGGTTGGAGCTGTTATTTCACAACTCATCTTCCCGTCAGACTACAAGCTACTAGGGATCCTGAAGAGGCAATTCCCCAAGGTTCCACTGCTAGGGCTGACTGCCACGGCAACCAGCAGCGTTTTGAAGGACTGTCAGAAGATCCTGTGTGTCCCTGAGCCAATCACACTCACTGCCTCCTTCAACCGCACAAACCTCTACTATGAGGTGGGTGTCATTGCAACCCCCACATACATAGCTGCAACATGTTCTTTTGACATTTAAATCCACACATTGTGTTACTGAAGGGGATGTTTGTTAGCTCACCCCTGTATCTTGATACTAAAGTATTGAAGGTTACTGTGTTTCTCAGGTGCGCTTTAAAAACTCAAACAGCGAGGAATCAATCGGTGATATCGCATCGCTGATCGAAGAGAGATACCAGGGCCAGTCAGGTAATTTTTAAATGTTAATTGCTGTCAAGCAATTAAAGAACTGCCTTTTGGGAGACGAAGAACTGCAGCCTACCTTATAAACAGATCACTGAGTAGTCTACCCTGTTTCAGTGAGCAAAGCCTAGCAAGTGTTGAGGTTATTAGCCAGGCAATAGTTTTTTATGCAACAAGCCTGCAACATGCTTAATTTCTATAAGTTTTTCTATAAGTCTGTCACAGAGTAAGAAAACATTGCACCAATAAACTTTGCTATAACTTCATAATGATTTTGTCTAGGCATGGTTATGAGCTATGTAGAACAGCAATTGACTGTCTGCAGCTTTGGTTAGTGTTGTGTTCAGGCTTTAAAAGGGTCCAACATACAGTCATGTTACACATACGCTTAGGGTTTCTTACGATGAAGCTCTAGATAAGACAACTGACAGAGGAACCAGTAATTCATCAATGTGATCTGTACTAACTTCGATATATACAGTCTCTCTTTCCAAAGCCAACTGCTGCTTTCTTCCCAGGCTGAGGCGTTATGCATTTTCTTTCGGCAGGGATAGTTTACGTGTTTTCCCAGAAGGATGCAGATTCTGTATCTGAAGACTTACAGAAGAAAGGCATCAACGCGTATCCATACCATGCTAACATGGCCCCAGAGGACAAGTCACGCGTCCACCGTAAATGGAGCACCAACAAAATCCAGGTGGTGGTGGCCACTGTGGCGTTCGGGATGGGGATCGACAAGTCTGACGTCAGATTTGTAATCCATCACACCATCAGCAAGTCCATTGAGAACTACTACCAAGAGAGTGGCCGTGCAGGTACACAACCATATCACCTATACTACCCCTCTCTCTAGGAGAACAACTCTTCTATCTAACTCTTCTGTCCTCTGACGTAGGTCAACAGCTTTGCACTAATGTCCTTAGACATCCTTTAACCTCTAACCTTTATCAGGTTCCTACTGTTTTGTCCAGGCAGGGACGACCAGCCGGCAGACTGCATAGTCTACTTTGGCTTCAATGACATCTTCAGGATTAGCACCATGGTTGTCATGGAGAATGTTGGACAAAAAAAGCTGCTGACCATGGTGGAGTACTGCCAGAACGTGGACCGGTACTGTCCGAGCCAACCAATCTCAACGCTCACTTGAATGGATTACAGTTTCATTTAAGGATCTAATGTGTGCCTGTGTCATTTGAAGATGCCGGCGCTCTGTGATGGCTGTTCACTTTGATGAGGTTTGGGACGATGAAGGATGCAACGAGATGTGTGACGTGTGTCGCCATGGCAATGGTATGTCTCTTTGGGATTGGTCTGATACGAGAGTCTTCCTTTTTCTCGTACACTGGATTTTATGTGGGGTCTTTATTCCTTGCGTTTCCAGACTACATTACCGTGGATGTAACACAGCATGCTAAAGATGTGGTCCAGATTGTGGAGCTGGCAAGCTCTCTGGATGAGAAGCTCACCCCACTGAAGGTGACCGAGGCCTGGATGGGGAAAGGTCCAGCCAAACGCAGGAAAATGATCCAGACCACCATCCTGTCCCGCCTGGAGGTGGAAGCCATCATAACACACCTACTACTGCAAGGATACCTCAGGTACTGACTGACCACGAATGGACTACCTGGGTTATGTTCAGTAAGAAACATTGTAGCATAGGTTTTTGGCAAAAATAGAAAGTATGTTCTTGTGTGACCATTTCTGAAACAACCTTACGAGACACTTTCTACCTTCTTAACATTGCCTAGTATCTAGAACTTGAAATAAATAGCTGGGTTACCATTTTTGTTGCTTTATGATTCTCCACAGCGAGGACTTCAGTTTCACTCCATATACCACCTACTTCTACCTGAAGCTGGGTCGTAAGGCCTCTCTGCTGAAGAACCAGAGTCACTCTGTCACCATGAAGATGAGGAAGACAGGCCTGGATGCCAATGTGGTCAGTACCAAACAGCCAGCAGCCAGTACAGGAATCAGTTCTAACGAGAGAGCTCTTGATTCATCTCCCTAGTCTAAAATGGCCTCCATCATCTGCATGGAATCAGTATTTTTTTATATCTGATAATTGCTTTTTTTGCAGTTATGTTTTGTATATGCAATGAAGCCACTTGAGTCTGTAATATTTTCCTTTAGGATGTCTTATCTTCTGCTATCTACATTTTCTTCTTATTCTCCACTTCTGATATAGCAGTGTAAAATAATTAACATTCTGAAGTTGAACACGTTCTTCCAGTCTTTTCTTTCATTCATTATTTTGTCTCTACTGTGTACCTATTTCTTTATACCTGTCTATTGGCCTGCAGGTAAGTGAAAACTGTTGTCAGTTTCTTTTTCTTTCAGGGTATCGGGAGGACTTTTAGTTTTTGAAGCCTGCTGATAATTACTCCGTCACAAAACAAATCAGTGCCTGTTCCTTTGTATTTTTTGTATTTCTCATTCTTACCACCATCTCCCTATATTATATTCAGCATGGCTGCTGTAACAAAACAGGTTTCCCTGATCACTATTTGTACATCCATGTAGTTCTAATGCTGTAGGTTTACTAAACTGTAGTGCTTTGTAATACATATTAGATATTAGGACCCCAAGTGTGCTATAACTACTGTGGTTTCGGGTGTTGCAGATATCCAGGTCTACCTTCTGTACTCAGTTTTATTATTTGCTAAAGGTAACAAAGGTGCTAATCAGCACCCGTTCTAAAACTGTTATCAGAATGATTAATTCCTCTGGTTTTCATATGTCAAACCTTTCTCTGCTTATCTTATTACCCACACCTAGCTCAGGCATGCATGCGTGCTTGTAATGAATGCACGCGAGTGTCTAATACTGACAGGTTAAGTGTTATTGCTGACCAACAGGTAAAAGTTTCCCAGGTTAAGACCAAAGAAGGAAAGCGGTCTGGTGACAATACTGCAAATTCTTCAGTCACCAAGAAAGTCAAGAAAGACCTCTAGTGCCCCCCTCTCCGAAGAGAACCAAGAAAAAGTACAGTTCACTGATTCTCTACTCTACTCACTGCATCTATGGCATGGCATTGTCAGGGCAACCCTGTGCAACAAATACTATACATTGGGGCCTGAACGTTATCCTCAATGCATCCTCAAATATGCATGTCATATCTGTAAACACTCTAAACTATGTTTACCGTTTGTCCCATGTCCAAGTCCTGTCAATGTCTACACACATGGCTGTAGATTCCTTATGTAGCATGCTTTCACTAACTCATGCTATTCCACACTAACATTTGGGTTCACTAACATGGTTGTGTATGACAGCTGCCCATTCTCGAAATCCACCATCTTCTTCGACTTTGTATTACTTCTGCAGTGAGATTAGCGGTTACTAACATTTCCTGTTTCCTGTGTCCTGCAGGAGGACCAATCAGCTGCTGGACCTGTGGAGGTGTTGGTGACCTCCAAGTTCCTTCCTCCCATTTCCCCTGACGACAGCAGCAGTCCCCCTTCCAGACACAGAAGACTGATAAAGACAGACAAAGAACAGCAGAATCTGGCCAGAAAACGAGATACGGACTGTGGCCAAAAAGGGGAAGACCAGAGCAACCCTGCTTCTGCACAGCCCGTTGCCATTGAAGTAGATGTAGAGATCAATGTCACAGAGAAAGTTTATAACAGTGAATCCCCACTACCGCGATTGAAACCCAATTCAAAACGTAAATCGACCACTCCTCAAAAGAAGCGGAGGAAACCTTGCACCATTATTGCTGTACAAGCTCCCTCAGAGTCTACAGACTCCAACCCCCAGAGTCCAGCGTTGGTCAGTTCTCCCTCCCAGGTCTCCATCATCTCTGAGGCTGCAGTGGAAGAGCTCTGTGACCTGAGAAATTATTATAGCAATCAACTGAGGCGGATCAACTACATTTCCCATGAGTACCTGCAGCAGCAGGGGTGCCCCGACCCAGGGGTGATGGCATGTATCAGAGAGCCTCTGAAGAGCCTGCGCCTACCCAGTGGCTCAGCTATTGCCCGGACAGCACGCAACCTGTGGACCAGAGTCAGCTCAAGAAGGAAACTCATCCAAAGATGACCCTTGACCTTCACTAGGACATCTACCATTGACATGTACATGTTATACTACTATACTGTATCTTCACAGGTCTCATATTGCCAGACCCCACACCCAGGGATATTACACAAATCTCTGTAATATTTTATATTCTATTTTTCTGGAAAGGCTTTGATTGAGAATGTTAATATTTTACTGTGGGATCTACACCACTCTAGTGGGACTGCATAATAATGAAATGTTGAACTTTAATATTGACATTATTCATAATACAAGAGCACACTGTTATTTCTTTTTAAACACACCTCCATAAAGTGAAATAGCAGTGACAACCCCCCCCCCACTTGTGGCTGATTCCAGTCACTTTGAGCTGCATTCTGGGATTCTTGGCCTGTGGTTGTAAAAGTGGAACTGTGGAGCCACAAATACTTATAAGTTGATTCGCCTGAAAACTATGAGATGTAATTTATGTACCAAATTTGCCCCATGTCATCAAAATCACTCCCAAACTTTGACGTTTGTGTCTAACTGAGATATGACTGTGATTCTACTTAACATATTACACATCCAGCCTAAAGTGGGAAGTTTTAAAAAGTTGTTAATTGCAAAAGTCCTAGACTGCATCTTTAAGCAGAGGACTCCCTCCTTGCAGTCACTATTTGCTTATTGTTCTGTTAGGTCAAATACAGTCAGAAAGTTCCTAACGAGAACAACGCTGCTTGCTATTTTGCTTTTCAATAAGTAACTATATTTTTTATTTCAGTGTTTTGATCTATAATTGCACAAAGAATCACAATTACAATATTTTGTAAAAAACAGTTTTGTTTACTCGTATTGTGCAGCCCTTCTCTGTAGTCAGCCTGTGCTGAAGAATAAAAAGCTGTTTGTTTTGACACTTTTTTTTCATGAATTCAAACTACCTCAGATGCACTAAAAGATTTGCTTAAGTATATTTTTACAATATATTATACACTCACCTAAAGGATTATTAGGAACACCATACTAATACTGTGTTTGACCCCCTTTAGCCTTCAGAACTGCCTTAATTCTACGTGGCATTGATTCAACAAGGTGTTGAAAGCATTCTTTAGAAATGTTGGCCCATATTGATAGGATAGCATCTTGCAGTTGATGGAGATTTGTGGGATGCACATCCAGGGCACAAAGCTCCTGTTCCACCACATCCCAAAGATGCTCTATTGGGTTGAGATCTGGTGACTGGGGGCCATTTCAGTACAGTGAACTCATTTTCATGTTCAAGAAACCAATTTGAAATGATTAGTGCTTTGTGACATGGTGCATTATCCAGCTGGAAGTAGCCATCAGAGGATGGGTACATGGTGGTCATAAAGGGATGGACATGGTCAGAAACAATGCTCAGGTAGGCCGTGGCATTTAAACGATGCCCAATTGGCACTAAGGGGCCTAAAGTGTGCCAAGAAAACATCCCCCACACCATTACACCACCACCTGCCTGCGCAGTGGTAACAAGGCATGATGGATCCATGTTCTCATTCTGTTTATGCCAAATTCTGACTCTACCATCTGAATGTCTTAACAGAAATCGAGACTCATAAGACCAGGTAAAATTTTTCCAGTCTTCAACTGTCCAATTTTGGTGAGCTCGTGCAAATTGTAGCCCCTTTTTCCTATTTGTAGTGGAGATGAGTGGTACCCGGTGGGGTCTTCTGCTGTTGTAGCCCATCCGCCTCAAGATTGTGCGTGTTGTGGCTTCACAAATGCTTTGCTGCATACCTCGGTTGTAACGAGTGGTTATTTCAGTCAAAGTTGCTCTTCTATCAGCTTGAATCAGTCGGCCCATTCTCCTCTGACCTCTAGCATCAACAAGGCATTTTCGCCCACAGGACTGCCGCATACTGCATGTTTTTCCCTTTTCACACCATTCTTTGTAAACCCTAGTTGTGCGTGAAAAGCCCAGTAACTCAGATTGTGAAATACTCAGACCCGCCCGTCTGGCACCAACAACCATGCCACGCTCAAAATTGCTTAAATCACCTTTCTTTCCCATTCTGACATTCAGTTTGGAGTTCAGGAGATTGTCTTGACCAGGACCACACCCCTAAATGCATTGAAGCAACTGCCATGTGATTGGTTGATTAGATAATTGCATTCATGAGAAATTGAACAGGTGTTCCTAATAATCCTTTAGGTGAGTGTATATCACACTTAAGTTTTATATTTTAGTCCAGTGTTTCCTGACCAGGGAAACTAGGACCTCCTGGGGACCATGGCTTATCTTCTGGGGGTAGAGAAGGCTGATGAGGCTTACTGGAAAAAATCTGTGGTACACCGATCAGCCATAACATTTTGACCACTGACAGGTGAAGTGAATAACACTGATAATCTTATCATAACACCTGTCATGGGGTGGGATATATTAGGCAGCAAGTGAACATTCTGTCCTCAAAGGTGATGTGTTAGAAGCAAGAAAAATAGGCAAGTGGAAGGATCTGAGTGACTTTGACAAGGGCCAAATTATGATGGCTAGACAACTGGTTCAGAGCATCCAAGTGGGACCTGAACCAGTTCAGTTGTTTAGGTCTCAAGTGGGACCTAAACAATATTAGGCAGGTCATCTTAATGTTATGCCTGATCAGGGTATTTCCGGCAGAGATAAATGTAGTTGATGGTACAGTAACCAAAAAATGTAACAGCTACAGTGTGGATGTAAAATTGTAATACTGACCTACGCTGCATATCTTAAACTATCCAGTTTAATATTGAAACGGTCACGTCAAACATTTCCATATTGCTTTTTACACCCTCTGGTATGGAGATGTATTTTCTAAGAATTCCTTGAGTTCCACCAACTCAGGGAATTCTTGGTTCTAGGAGTGCTTAGTTATAATTTACTTAGAACAATAACACTTCATCCATATCCAGCAGAGTCATCAAAATTACCCTTGACTAGTAAACGATGATCCGGTTTGATATTTGTATCTACAGTACCATTTGAGATTCAGTCAAAAGCTCTGTTTATAACTTACACTTACAATGGCCCAATCTACTCCACATCCTTTATGTGCCCCCAGTTTTAGACAGGTGAATGCAATTAACATTTTACCTTACAAAACATTTATCAAACAAACCTCACATTGCACATAAACCCTTCAACGTTACATTGAGCAAATTCAACATTAATTTACCCCAGTACATAAAATATTTTCTGCTCAGTTCCTCTTGCTTTAATTCTTTCACTTTGACTCCATTCATGTCATTTCTATCTGCAATGCTGGAGAATATTTAAAAACTGAACATTAGCCTGACTGAAATGCTTTACAAAAACAAGAACTGTGCCCTTTCACCTACTGGTATAGTGGACTAGCCACTGGGATAGACCGATTCCTGTAGATGCCTTTAAAGATACAAGTATTCATAACCTTGATTACACCTTGCATTCGTTTTTGGTTTCTGTATTTGCAGCTATGGATATAACCTAGGTGTTCAGAAACATAAAAAGCAGAGTGTAAAATGCAGGGCTGCAACATTATGAATGTAATCAATAATCAACTCACCCATTTTAATTTTAACAAAACTTCAAAACCTCTTTTTCCTCTAGACGATATAATTTCTCCCACATAGCCCACACTTTGGAAACAGTTTTCCAAGCTACACAATCTACACATGAAGCACACATGGTTTTAAAAAGGCATACATTGTCTCCACCAGACCTCCAGCTCTCTTCCCTGTATGCAAAAGATAATAGTGCTTCAAAATTATGTTTCATATTTGAAATTGCTGAAACAGCTGAAATGGTTTGATAATCTACATGTGAGAAATGAGATATCCAGATTGGTTCAGAATCGTATTTTAGTTGCGTACACCAGTCCAGGTGGTCATCATAGGCTTTGCTGGGGTTGACTAGTAACGCCGTAGGGTCAGATGCACACCGTCAGTCAAAGTAGTCCTCTATATCTATGTTGGGATTTAGTAGCTCGTCTCTGTAGGGCGTCAGGTCCATCTGATTGAGGATGAGGTTCTCAAAGGTCTCCTCCAGGTCAGTCTCACCAATGAGGACTGCTCCCACCATCCTGCCTCCACTCAGCACCACCTTTACGTACTCAAGGCCTTTACTACAGCGCACCAACAACTCCTGGTTCAAACCCAGACCCTGGCCGTTAAACTTCCCCAGCAGAACCACCTGGAGAAAACAGCAGAGCGGCAATATGGAGTGGACATGGAATGATTTCTCACGCAATGGAACATTTATAGAGTTGTAAGGAACGCACCACGGAAGCAGATTTAACATACTGTATCGACAACATCTGCTAAAAAGCATTGTAATTTTTCTCCACTGACCTTGTAGTTGAAAAACTTGGTTATGTGAGAGAACAGTTCAAAGCAGAAGTCCAGCTCTATGGTTTCGTTCAGGACGTCCGCAGCCATACATCGCCCGGCGTACCATCCCATCTGACGAGCCTGAGTCCACAAACGCATCTGTAGGAAGGAGAACAGGATACGCAAACAGACATGAACTAATGATGATCGTCAACACACTTGAAGGGGCGGTTCACCACGAAATCCACAGGCCTACAACCCAAAGGAATGGTCCGACACCATATGGAGACCAAAAGCGGTACCGTGTGGTGTGTACCTGTTGCCAGAGGTGGCTGGCCTCCCAGCTGGCTGTACACACGTCTCCGGCAGAGTACACGTCCGGTTCTGATGTCTTCATGTGGTCGTCCACCCTCAACCCAGAGTCCTCGGCCAATTCAAACTGAGGAGAAAATGTAGAAACATGGCTAAGTATTTCCTCTGATTAAAGTTGCCTGAGTTGTAACTCGATGAATTCATGATATCAAACGCCTAGAATCTATTCAATGATCTCACATTGTTTCCGTGGAGAAAAGGTTCAGTGTTTGGAACGACACCGGTAGCACTGACGATGAAGTCACAACCAAACGTCTTTCCATTGGTCAGCTCAACATACACCGGCCAGGAGCCTACAGGAGCAGGAAACTGTACACTGAAGGAAGCTTTCGACTTGTTAAATTCTTTTTTTTTTCATGACTTAATTGACGGTGACGACAAAACAGTACTTCCTCTTTCACTAC
Source organism: Esox lucius (assembly GCF_011004845.1). Taxonomy (NCBI): domain Eukaryota; kingdom Metazoa; phylum Chordata; class Actinopteri; order Esociformes; family Esocidae; genus Esox; species Esox lucius. The sequence continues at coordinate 7,709,352 of NC_047591.1, forward strand.
CAAATATTTACCCCTCCCCAAAACATTGTCATTTGTCCCATTCGTGATTATGGTCTTCTGTCATTGCAATGGCTCAAATTGGATCCGGGAGAGGGCTTCTTATCACAGCTTTATCAACCAGGCATTTGAGGTACGCAGCATGTTACGTCAACAGTTTTTTTTATCCCAAGTAGTGAAACTTAATAACTGGTTGATTCCTCTCACCAGATGTCTGAGATGCAAGTGGTGATAGCAAGAATTCCTGCTGGGTGTAGATCCGTTTCACCTCCGTCTCATATTCCACTGACACCCTGCGACACACCTGAACACAGTAAAAGGACCACAGAGGACCCGCGGGAAGGTCAATGGGATTACAGCCAAAGTTCCTCTACTCTGTTTTTATCCTCTGCTCACTCTTCAAATGAACTGACAAACTCCCACCTAACGATGGACACTTTTCACAGAATGGGTTTTCACAGTGCGTACAGCACATTCAGTACATTCCAGAAGATAAATATTTCTAAATATGTGCACATTGGCAAAAGGTGGTAGGAAAACATGGAGACATTAAGACTTGCACCTCTTCTGCTCCTCTGAGACGGATGCCTTCATGCCAGTCTGGTCCCAGGGCACTGCCAGGCTCTTCAAACGCTCTACACTGGCCTAGTCTGTCTACACCTAAAAACACACACAAGTGGATGTACACAGACAATAAGGTGTTCCCTGCATACAATGCTACAATGTTAGTAGTGCTGAACACTCTAGAAAACTGTTGTATGTACCTGTTGCTATATCAGGGCCCTGAATGGCTGGTTGCCCGTCTATGGTGTAGCGAACCCTCTTACAGGTAGCCGCTCTTTCTGGCTTGTCTGTGTTCAGGGTGGGGATAAGGAACTGGGCAGCTCCCACATCAAAAAAGGTATTTCCTATGGCATTGTCTTTCACTGCCCAGACCACCTCACAACCTTCCACCTCATATCTGAATGGAATATAATGCATTTACCGTTTAACTTTACATTTTAGATTCGAGAGTATGAGGGTGATTCAGACAAAGCAATGATACTCACACTAATTCCAAGGCGATCCCTCCATTTCCAACCACCACTATACGCTTCGCTTGGGACAACCTCTTCTGAAACTCCTGCCGGCACAAAAGACGTCAGGAGTAAGTTCATGAACTGAAGTGAATGGGAGCTAAATGAGGAAGGCTGTATTAGGAAGACAAGTACCTGGGCACTGTCTGTGTCTCGTATCCCCAGCACATTGGGGTTATCCTGGGTGAGGAGTTTGGGTCTGCCCCCGCTACAGATACACAGCTTCTCATAGTGGACCTTCAGACCATCCACAGTCAACAAAGTCTATAGAGAAGCAGGAAGGAAAATGACAATGTGTATAGTATACTTTACCCAAGCTCTTGTCTAAATGACAAGTCTTCAAAGGCGACATCCACCAGGTGGCAGAACTGGACAGGGATTTATGCTTGGAACCTATTGACTGTACAGCTCCAGAACAAATTAAGAGACCAATGCACCTTTTTAATTTCCTTTCCAAAAACATCAAAAAGGAAGGTTCTGAGTGAGGAACAGAAGGGTTAAAATTAAGAGACCACTACAAATTAAACGATTCTGTTCCTCTCTCAACACTTTCCTTTTCAACTATTTTGGAAAGAAAAGAAAAAGGTGCAGTGGTCTCAATTCTTTTTCCGGAGCTGTATATCTAAAAACCCAAAGGCTTTACATTTTTTACCTATTCCCATTTTGTAGTTTTACTAATACCAAATATACAAACAATAAAAATACATCAAGCTAAGAAATCACTGCACGGCAAAAAAAAGCTATTTCTAAACTATGCACATATTGTACTCACCGGAGTGCGGTACGGCATTCTAACTTCCCTATCATCATTCTCGAACATTCTTACTGTTGACGCTACAGCTGATTGGCTGTAACTGCGCTGACCTCGGTGCCCAGCCTTTCACAAGGAGAGGCCATGATGGACAACATGGTCAATATTTCCGTCACTCATTTAGTCTAAAACAACAGTTCTTTGTATTCCACTTGGAGCTACGTCACCATCACACATCTGAACCTCTCTTTCCGTACCCTTACCTGATATATTCTTACAAACAGCTAGATGATTTTTCCTAAACTGAGTATTATGTTTTTTTTGTTGAGCTGTGTTTATCCCTTGCATTGACATTGTGTGTGAAAGCAATGAGAAATAACTGATTTGCAAACAAAGAACACTGCTGTGCCCATTTGGTTAAAATGGAGATCAACTTGACCCCAATTACCTTAAAAGTATCTAAGCCTTTAAGAAAAACTGTAATGTAATGGAAATCAGCACGTGTGTGTCTTAACTATTTAAACTGACATGCTGCTGTGCATGAAGGGCCTCCACTGCAGACTGGATGACTCTCAGGTTGGGATACTTCTCCTCTAGAACAGTGGAGGGCTTCTCCTCCACATCAAACTCCTCCAGTGTTTTGGACACCTGTCCAGGAAGGTGAAAGTCCAGGTTAGCGTCACAGGATGAGATTTGGACATCTTAATTGTATTTATGCATCAATGTCACTGAATACCTATTGTACTAGACAGACTAACAGTGGTCCATAAATAGCAGTGTTGTATGATTACGTATCCTTGTGTGGTCCATACTCTAAAACCTTAGACTTAACCCTTACCTAAACGTAACGGTTTTACATTTCCACTTCAGTTAAGGGCTGTCAGAGATGGTTGTGCCAAGGACTGTATTTTATGTTTTTTGCATAGTGTATTAACCACATATTATTTCCAGATAAACAGTAATTTTAATTAAGTTAATGTAAGCCATTGTACTGCACCGAATACATATCTAGTTATATTGTCAACTGGAAGAAAATAAATACATCACAAATATATATATATATATATATATATATATTATATATATATAAACATACTTTGCAGGCAGAGTTCCCTGATAAGCTATGCTTTAGATGTGCAACCAGGGAAGAGTGAGGAGGTCAAGTAAGAAAAGGTATTCCTGGGAGGGTTATCATATGGAATTCATTATCCAAAATTGCATGTAAAGAGTCAACACATTGAATTAATGTTCAATTCATATTTATTTTTTTTCCCATTAGAACGGTTTTCAAATATATCTACTTACGACAAGGGAAAGGGATCTTTTATTTCTATGTAGGTAGACAGAGGTTGTTGTGTCCCTTGCTCTAATGCTATTCTCAGGGGAGATAGCTCTGCTGTTCGTGCCCATCGCATGAAAATGTCAGTATTTTGTGGATGCGCCAGTTTGACTTTTATTGCCATTATTAGAAGCTTGTGTCACATCGGGAGAGTTAAGCTCCCTGTGATTTGCACCTTGCATTGTGATATAGCGTGATGAGCACCTTTCTATATAATTTAAATACAATAACCCTTATTTATTTTTTACTCTCTTTTTTTCACTCCCAGTTCAGTTTCAATCCTATTTAATCGAAGCAAGCAGACTTGATGAAGCAGGATATGAATGTCGAGATAGCTCAACTACGAAATGTATCCCATAATCCCTATGCCAGGATGAAACAGATCCTCCTGTCTTCTATAGTACGTTTATTAAGCGCACAAGTGAAAAACCTGCGACAAGGAGTGCTACAGAAAAAGGAAGCCATATTAGATTTCTAACTCCCCAAACTCATACATTCTGACTACTGCTGCCGTGAGCAATAATCAGCGGTTAAATTGGGCGAGAGCCAGCAGGAGATGTGCTCCTGCACACATGGTCAAAATGAGACCTAGGAGGAACTTGCCGCAGTTTTTAGATACACCTGAGAAGAAGTAGGGCTCCCAGAAATCCTGACCTGGCAATAACCCACATTTTAACCAATTCATCTGACAAGGTATAATGGGGTAAAAGAAAATTGACTTGACATGGAAAACTCTTTTTGTCCAGACAAGAAAAGATCAGATACATACTGGCCCACACATACTGAGACAGAGGGATGGTAATACTAGCATGCTTTCAACAGATCTTAATGACATGGTCATCATAACAACTTAATGGCACAGTCACCTGTTTGAAGTTGCAGACTGCTTTTATCAAAGGGGCTGCTGTCACGAGGGCAACATCAGCTGAAGGGAACTGAGAGGCCAGCTATCAAAGACAATCACAAAACAGTTCGATATGTCAACATCAACGCCAATTGCAGTACAGGAAGTTCAGGCATTTCTATAAAGAACATAGTGATCTCACTTGCTCAGAACACGTTACGCCTGCAATACCACCCCCGACGACCACAAACTTGAAGGAATTTTTTGTATTAGCTGCCATCCCTTTTTAGCTGGATAAACAGAACAGTTCGAATATTTAATATCCCGCAATTTCTTTAAAAGTATAACACCTCATTTAATTGTATCAGTCTCCAATGAAAATACACTCTAAGTAGCCACACTTTCATTACGTAAACTACACGAAATTTTTCAAGGAGCCAGACATCTACATTCAATTTACTGCTCATCAACATTGAGCGTAGGATACTTCCTTGTATATGTCAGTATACTACGGAACGCTGCAGTGTCCAAAGTCAATTTGTTATCCAGAAAGACAATTCAAAGGATTGTAAAGAACAGCAAAATCGTGGTTGTTCACTCCTAGATATATTCAACATAACTATTAGTAATGTTGACTTTATTAGGCTCACGATCCACACGTTCCATTCTTCCGCAACATTTCAATTCAGTTAGACTTTTATTGGGAATGTTTCTTCCTGACCAAATTCTAATGCTTTTAGTGTGTTATACCAGTTGGTTGAACAGTGGAGACGTCCCGATAGAAATGAAAATGATAAAAATGATTGTGACATCAAAATGATAAAAACGAGTATCTAGAAAGAAAACATGCTCCAGCTTTTCTCCATCTGGTTGGTAGTGGTTGGGCAATCGGTCATGCATATGAAATTACATTGTCACCACGCTGACAGTTTCAATTTCAGGCCCTCAGATTGAACGCACTCTCACCCTAACGGCTTGGGATCCACTCACCTGTGTAGGAGGCTATCCTTCATTAGGGTCAGGGTGTGGGTGTAGGTTAGGGATAGATGTACTGATAACACTACGAGCTCAGACCTATTGTAGCCATGTACGTTGCAGGATGCATACCAACAAAACGTTCAAAATGTAAGTGAAATAATTAATGTATACTAGATTCAAATGGAGGGTTCTGTGTATTTTTTAAATACCTTAGTCCAGGAAAGACCCTAACAGGCCTTAGCCCAGGAGTTCAGACGGAAAAGAACATTCTCGCCCTATTTTTACAGGTGTCATACTCTTGTGAAAGCTTTATTTCAAGGGGTTGAACAAAAAATGTTATGAAACGTTTAGAAATTTCAACCATTTTCATACACAGTCCCCTTATTTCAGGGGCTCAAATGTAATTGGACAAATTAACACAGTCATAAAGAAAAATGTTCATCTTTAATAATTGGTCAAGAATTCTTTGCAGGCAATGACTGTTGAAATCTGGAATGCATAGACATCAACAAATTCTGGGTTTCCTCCTTTGTGATGCTTTGCCAGGCCTTTACTGCATCAGTCTTCAGTTATTGTTTGTTCGTGGGTCTTTCTGCCTTATGTTTTGTCTTCAGCAAGTGAAATGCATCCTCGATTGGGTTGAGATCAAGCGAAGTGCTGCCCAACCAACTTCACTGAATTTGTCTGAATCTGAGCAGACAATATATCCCGGTACACTTATGAATTCATCCGGCTGCTTCTGTCTTCTGTTACATCATCAATAAACACTAGTGTCCCAGTGGCACTGGAAACCATGCATGCCCATGCCATCACATTGCCTCCACCATGTTTTACAGATAATGAGGTATGCTTCAGATCATGAGCCGTTCCAAGCCTTCTCCATACTTTTTTCTTCCCATCATTCTGATACAGGTTGATCATAGTTTCATCTGTCCAAAGAATGCTGTTCCAGAACTGAGCTAGCTTTTTTTAGATGGTTTTTGGCAAAATCTGGCCTTTCTATTCTTGAAGAAATATCAACGGAATAGCCCACACCTGTCCATGAAACAGCTTTTGAGTCAATTGTCCAATTACTTTTGTTCCTTTGAAAAAGAGGAGGCTACATATTAAAGAGCTGTAATTCCCAATCCCCTCCTCCAATTTGGATGTGAATAACCTCAATGGTTTGCACCTTCTGGTGAACCCTCTGTATTTGCTCTCGTGAAGTCTTCTCTTTATAGTAGACTTGGATAATGATATGCCTACCTCCTGGAGTGTTCTTCACTTGGCTGGATGTTGTGAAGGTTTTTTTTCCCTAATGTTCCTGCTATTTCTCTGATGGATTTTTTCAGCCTAAGGATTGTTGGTTTCACTTGCATTGAGAGCTCCTTTGACCGCATGTTGTGGGTTCACAGCAACAGCTTCCAAATGCAAATGCTGCACCTGGAATCAACTCCAGACCTTTTACCTGCTTAATTGATGAAAAAATAACAACGGAATAGCCCACACCTGTCCATGAAACAGTTTTTGAGCCAATTGTCCAATTACTTTTGTTCCTTTGAAAAAGAGGGGGCTACATATTAAAGAGCTGTAATTCTCAATCCCCTCCTCCAATTTGGATGTGAATAACCTCAAAATAAAGCTGAGAGACTGCACTTTAAGCCCATAGTCATTATTTAACTGTAACTGTACATTTTGGTAAACAGCCAAAATAACAAAACTTGTGTCAGTATCCAATTATTTCCGGACCTAACTGTATATAGTGCGAAAACGGACCGCAATCCCTAACTTCTCTGATATGAAGTTATCTAGATGATCACATCAGTGTGAGAGACATAAAAAACAATGTTAGCCAAAACAGCTTGCCAGATATCCATGACGGCTGCTAATGTGTTCCAATAACGGGTAACACTCTGTCAGTTGTTGAGGTGTTGTTTGATATACTGGGATTATTAAAAGAAAAGATCTGACATTACAGGGGAAAACACATTTCCGTTAGCTGCTGGTATAATTACACTGTCAGATTATATCACAGGTGAAGTGTTACCGATGTGACTCACATTGGAATGGATGGGGCTGCTATGCTCTGCTCCATACAAACTCTTTCAGCTATTTGAGTAATAGGCTACACCATCAACTGTATTGATGGAATTAGCTCAAAGTCTCCATAGAGATAAAGCTATTAGCTCTATTATTTACAAGTTTCATGGCTTTGATGTTTTTAGGATTTTATTAATCCTTAAAAAACTGTATAATTTCTTTTCGCAAAGTTTGTTAAGTGTTAAGTGAACTTGCTGTTTCAACATTCAAAATTATTTCAACCAAAGTGGGATTGAACAAACTATGGCTGGTAAACTCCAGTAAGTAATTTTCTTTTTTCTTTGTTTCGGTAAGGCATGCGGGCACAACACAGGCACAACTGTCTGGTGAGACAATGATAATATCAAACAACTATATGATATTGAATGGCTTCATATGATCACTATCCCTAAATAAAAGTGTTTTTGCATGATCAGTCATATTTTCAAAATCAATGACAAAATTTCACAAATTCTTCCAGGGTATGCAAACTTACTTGAACTATATGTAGCCTTTTCTTTTAACTGTCTATCAATCTCTTACATCAACTGGGAAGAATTTTTGCCCCACTCTTCTTTAATGTACTGCTTGGATTGGGTCATGTTCGAGGGCTTTAATGAATGCATGGCCCGCTTCAAGTGCCCCCCACAGCATTTCAATAGGATTGAGATCTGATCGTTGATGCAACCATCATTCATTATTTTTATTATCTTTTATAGGCATTCTGTTATAGTCTTGCATTTGTGTTTTAGGTCATTGTCCTGTTGCAAGTTCCATGTTTAGTTCAGCTTTTTGACAGATGACCTCACATTCTCCTCAAGAATTCTCAAGTACAATATGGAATTCATGGTCAACTCAATGATTAAACAGGTTGGCCAGGCCCTGAGACAGCAAAGCAGTCCTAAACCTTAAAGCCACCAACTCCATATACTACAGTTGGTATGAGGTTCTTCTGTTCAAAGGCAGGGTTTTGATTCCACAAAAGATGGTGTCTGGGATTGCAGCCAAAAACTCCACATCTGACTCCTCTTTCCAGGGCATTTCATTCCTGTAGTTTTTACCTTCATCCAGGTGTTTTCTGCTAAATGTCAGATGTATCTTGAGATTCTTTTATGAGAGCAGAGTCTTCTTCCTTCCTGACCTCTCATGTTGGCCAAGTCTGTGTAGTTTCTTTCTGACAGTTGACTCATGCACTTTGAAAATGAGGCCTTTAGATCTCTTGATTTTCTTTGAGCATCTTTTATTCAGCTCTTCAGGTGTAGCAGTGGGACAACCTTTCCCATGTAGATTGCAAGTGGTCTGCAATTTTCTGAATTTTTTGATCTGTTGGACTGTAGAATGTACTTCAAATGGCTTGGAAATCGCTTTGTAACCACTCCCAGAATCATGAGCATTAGTAGTCTTTCTTTTGAGGGCCTCAAACAGGTCTTTTGATCTTAGCATGATGTGTTACCACACCCATACAGTTAAGACCAAACCAGAACAAGTTTCTAATCTTTTTGGAAGCTGGACCCTCCCAAGTTACTCTAATGTTCCAATCATTGCCAATTGTTTGGTTGCACATGATTGAAATTTTAGACATTTTTTTCTGCATAAAAAATGTAATTATTGTTTGCACAGCTGTTGTTATTTCTAAATAACTCATCAGATATGGATTAAAATACTGTCTTATAGCTGACTGTCTGTACTCGCTGCTCTCTTTCCATTTTATTTATTTTTAGACTTCATATATATTAGATTTGATGTTTTTTGTAGAAAGGGTCTATTCCTTTTCTTTAGAGTGCTGTGAAAGGACATGTCCAACTTGCTCTAATGGAAGTAATATGGTGATGCAATGTGAGAGATGTCAGGCTACTTGACTGCCAACCTGGCTTGATTGATGGATGGTATAAACCAGAGAAGGACAGAGAAAAATAGAGACAGAAAGAGACAGATGGAGCTTGTTAAATAACAAAAAGACAGATGGAGCTTTTGGAGCTTTTTAAATAAGAGATCATCTTATTCACAGTGGTAATCATCAATTGAAAGTTAAACAAAGCATATAACCTGCTTCTGTTCTTTTTATCCTGAAAGATGGGGCTGGGGAAGTGCAGCCACTTTTAAATTCATAAACCAAGATGATTGTGCTTACATTTACTTTGTATAAAACAAGTTGGACTAAAACAAGCTGATATTTTGGGTTCTATTGGCCACAACAGCTAAACAAAGCTCTTAAGGTATTTGCATGTATTTTGTTCAATAGTTATTAAAATACATACTGTAAACATTATCATATATTATTAATTCATAGGTCTAGAAATGGATGTAACATTCTCCAGATAGCTCCTTTAGCAAAGATGGTATTTTGAGGTTATCAAACCCTCCCCGTTCAAGAGAAAACTCTTTCTATAATCTGCTGCTCTGTCAACAAATAAATAATTTAGCTTAGACTGCATTTATAATGTCACACTAGAGGTTAATGGAGTCAGACAAAGCGGCTATATTGTTACAGATAGACATATCTCATCAGCAATTAGTGTTGCAGTGCATCAACAACATCTCAATGTGTCATAGTGAATTTCCCCTGTCTAATTGACTATTCTTGATGCTTTATGCCTGTGCATATGAAGGGCTTGACCCACCTCTGACTTCTCTCACAGTGTCAGCCATTTTTGTGGGGCTTAATGGCTGGTCTGTGTTTGGCATCATCAGCAAAATCAAGCTCTTTGCGCTGTTTTTGTTTTTTGTGATGCCTGGGTTAAAACACAGGTGACATTTTTGCTTGGGCACGGTATTCATCACACAGGTTAATGTAGTGCGCACACATTCCCACTCATATAGCTGAAAGGACATTTGTCTGTTGATTTATAAATAAAACTGCATGCCTTATTCTTCCTACCTGTTGCCTTAAATGTATAAACATAACGTTCAAAATGTATAAAACGGGCATAAGCATTCAAAAGCACAGTGACCTATACATTAAAGTTGTTAAATAAATATTAACCTGGATTTGTATTGTATAGCTTTTTTATTTGTGCCTTATTAGCTTGTAGTTGTAATCAAATTTGATAAGTTTATGCTTTATTTCACTTATAAAAGATTGCATCTCCGTTACAGCCATGAAACCAACAAATTTCAAAATATCTTGAAACTTTATTACAAAAGAAGCCCTGCACAAACATATGAACAGCGGAACAACAGGTGTAATTTCTATGCCTTATGCATCCATTTACTTTTTCTAAAACATTTACATTTTGTTCAGGACCAGAATCGAACATATTCACTAAATAAATGTACAAATACCCAACATTTTACATAGTGTCATGGTGCTGTTAGTGGCAGTCAACATATTATTCTGAAAACACATGCTATTGTGGAATTAGTGTTGAGTTTAACCAGTTTAGGCTTACGGAACCGAGTCAAGCGCCTCATCAGTGTCGGATTGGTGGAACAAATACTTCTTTGTTAATCTTCTAAACCAAAAGGCACTGTTTTTTATTTTCATAATAGAACCAAAAACTCAAGTTATTGATATATAGCCGTCGTGTTTGTTTTGAAAAGTATATATCGGCCATTACATGGCGGTGAGGTCGTTTCAGCCATAGCCTCTATAACGGTGGGCTTGGAATCACCACTAGAGAGGCAGATAGGGTGGAGGCTGTAGTAGCTCCCGCTTGCCGTAGGTGCTGGAGCCTACGTTGGTGGGGGTGTACACCGTGCCGATGGTGTTGCTGGAGCGGGTCAGGAAGTCTGCCAGTCGCTGGGTCACACACGTGGCCGTGTTGCACTTCCTTTTTTCTATATGGTGGCTGATGGGATGTAGGTAGAAACCACAACCAGTTGATGTGCATCCAAATAGGCAATTTAAACAAATTATGCTTGTCCAAACATTTAAGGAGGGGTATGGATGAGGATCATTTATATGTGATATGACAATGTGACATAGATAATGTGATATTAACCTCACCATAATAATAGCTTATTATTATTAATTGCTTAGAGATCAGTATTACTTAACTTTTTTGCACAAATGTCAGCCCATTTCTGTGCAATTCTGCTCTACAATAAGTTAGTAAGTTGTTGTTTGTTGTTATTTTTTGTAATATATGTTTATTAAAAATATGTAATTTGACCAATCAGATCATATTAAAAAAATTATCTGATGTGAAAAGACGTTCTGATTCTTAAAAACGAAACAAAAATAAATGTAAAAATCTGCAGCATTTCGATATAAGGTGCCACTCACTACAGACCTGTGTAACAAAGTGTAGCCTAACCTGTTGACAGATGTAAGCCCTCTCTGCTGCCGCACACCCATAAGGTTGAGGAAAGGGTTAGAGATAATCCTGGGAATGAGCCAGCCTTCACTGTCCCGAAGAGCACCTTCCTGGTCATTAGTCGACGTGAAGTACCTGGTTCAAGATAAGGGAAAAGACAAATTGTCACTCTGACTGACACCCACTTCAAAATAGCTGAATTCTGGAGGGCCACTTTGTCATGCCAGGGAAAAGGCAAGAAAATGTTGAGTGCATAAGTGATGCGCTCAACATTTTCTTGCCTCTTTCCTGGTAGGACAGAAATGACCTCTCATATGTCACAGTTGTGATGGATATTCCTGTCAATCATCTCAACTGCCAATTGCTGCTTTTTAGCTAATTTGTTACGGTTCAAGATGGATATGCCAAATGACTCATTGGCTGATCCTATGTGTTATAACCTATGCATTGAATGATCAATCTACGAAATGAAATCCTGTTCTTGCTGACAATTAAACACTTGCAATAATTGTGCATCACATAATTGACACTCCAAGAATAACCTCACCTGTTACCAGGGGCAGTGGCGAAGCAGCGTAGCAGCATAAGTGACACAAGAAGGAGTGCGGGCTGCTTCAGGTGATACATCATGTACGTGGGATCTCTATATTTAAAATGTAATAGAAAAACAGCAGATATTCAGTAAGCACACACACATTTATTTTACACATGCAAGGGGATGCACATGCAAATATAGACAGAAGGGAGATTAAATGTTCTGTAAAGTTGAATAATCATGCAAACCATACTAAAGCCTGAGAACAATACTGTAGAAATTAAATGATTGCCTACATAGATCATAAGGACCCTCACTTGCTCTCTAAATACTGCCCTTGTTTTTAATGATGCATCTGAAATTCTGAACGGTCTGGTTTACTCACCTTCAGTTGATGAGTCCAATTGCTTTTTCAAAGACAGACACAGCTACTGTCACTGGTTTTCCCAGACTGTCCAACACAAATACACACATGCTCACACAGTTATAGGGTTCGCCGTCAACCACTTGTGACATCACCCTCTCCAAATATAGCCCCGTGTTTCCATTATCAGGAATGGGGTTCACTTGAAGAAACTTGAATGCCCAGGGAGGGTCACCAATGTCACACATACATGCGTCACCATCGTCATCAACTTTGTCATCTTCATCATCAGTGTCAATCTCATTGGCAGCTGTGGTAGGGGGGTCCTCAGGTTTACTCACATTGGTTGGGAAGACACAGCTGGGGCAGGAAGCACACCATTCTATATCCAAACATTAAAATCAGTTCCTAGGGGACAAAGACATTGTTTGTGTTTTATGTGGCTCTTATAATGGGGGTAACAGTTTGGCAAAAAATTATAGGAAAACAAATACAGTACAGAAGATAAACGATGTAAATGCATACAGTATGGAGGATAAAGGGTTAAGTTCACCCCCACTTGATTTTAACTCAGTAGCAATTGAGTGCAGGAATCTCTATGGATATCTATTACACACATTTTTGAATCACTGGATTCACAAGAATTTGTGAATCCTTGTATAGAGCCCGGAATCTCAAAAAACATTTGCAGGAAGACAGCAACCCAAAGCAATTGAACATTTGAACCACGCCTTGCACTGACACAAATTCAAAAGTTTATAGACTTTAGACTTTCTGTAAGCTTATATGGAGAGCAAACTGAAGGTATTACTCTCTCAACATATCTCTAAACACTGGACAAAGCTTTTTTTTTGTTTAAAACCACCTTCTGACTAATGAGATATAAAGACAATACAGGCCTAACATACTGACAAGGTGACTCCAAAAACCAACGACAACAGTAACTAAATCAAGGCATGCACTCAGATGAACCCAGATATCACAGAACCCTTTCCTCAGATAATCTGCCGGCAGGACGGCAAACAACCCACATGTGATGTCAGCAGACAGGGACAGAGTCAGACTGGTTGTGTTTAAGGGGGTAATTGATAGTGTAATTGTCTGAGTGAACATGAGAAGCCAGTGGCATTAGCAAAGATGATCTGGTGAGTTAAGAGAAAGTTAAAGGAATAAGGGGCAAAAGAAGAAGGTGTGAACGAGTATGCAGAATGACGAAAGAGCGCAACAAAAGAAATTATTCTACTTAATTAATTTAATTATTAATGAGACTATCAGAAGTTGTGATGATTTTGCAATATGGATTTCAAACTATGTGCTTAAAATTGAGGATATAGTCATGGATGCAATATTGAAATGTATACAATACACATTCAGAATGTCTGATGTAGTGGAATATATTTGACTTTGGTAAAGAAAAAGTGAGACCTTGATATTGTGTTATTATTTCATAAGATAGACATTAAAACATCAGCTCTGTGCTGTCACCATGTGGTCATTAATGTTCATTACAGTAGAGGTTGAATTAATGATACATACACACACCTAAAGGATTATTAGGAACACCTGTTCAATTTCTCATGAATGCAATTATCTAATCAACCAATCACATGGCAGTTGCTTCAATGCATTTAGGGGTGTGGTCCTGGTCAAGACAATCTCCTGAACTCCAAACTGAATGTCAGAATGGGAAAGAAAGATGATTTAAGCAATTTTGAGCGTGGCATGGTTGTTGGTGCCAGACGGGCCGGTCTGAGTATTTCACAATCTGAGTTACTGGGCTTTTCACGCACAACCATTTCTAGGGTTTACAAAGAATGGTGTGAAAAGGGAAAAACATGCAGTATGCGGCAGTCCTGTGGGCGAAAATGCCTTGTTGATGCTAGAGGTCAGAGGAGAATGGGCCGACTGATTCAAGCTGATAGAAGAGCAACTTTGACTGAAATAACCACTCGTTACAACCGAGGTATGCAGCAAAGCATTTGTGAAGCCACAACACGCACAATCTTGAGGCGGATGGGCTACAACAGCAGAAGACACCACCGGGTACCACTAATCTCCACAAATAGGAAAAAGAGGCTACAATTTGCACAAGCTCACCAAAATTGGACAATTGAAGACTGGAAGAATGTTGCCTGGTCTGATGACTCCCGATTTCTGTTGAGACATTCAGATGGTAGAGTCAGAATTTGGCGTAAACAGAATGAGAACATGGATCCATCATGCCTTGTTAACATTGTGCAGGCTGGTGGTGGTGGAGTAATGGTGTGGGGGATGTTTTCTTGGCTCACTTTAGGCCCCTTAGTGCCAATTAGGCATCGTTTAAATGCCACGGCCTACCTGAGCATTGTTTCTGACCATGTCCATCCCTTTATGACCACCATGTACCCATCCTCTGATAGCTACTTCCAGCAGGATAATGCACCATGTCACAAAGCTCGAATCATTTCAAATTGGTTTCTTGAACATGACAATGAGTTCACTGTACTGAAATGGCCCCCACAGTCACCAGATCTCAACCCAATAGAGCATCTTTGGGATGTGGTAGAACGGGAGCTTCGTGCCCTGGATGTGCATCCCACAAATCTCCATCAACTGCAAGATGCTATCCTATCAATATGGGCCAACATTTCTAAAGAATGCTTTCAGCACCTTGTTGAATCAATGCCACGTAGAATTAAAGCAGTTCTGAAGGCTAAAGGGGGTCAAACACAGTATTAGTATGGTGTTCCTAATAATCCTTTAGGTGAGTGTATAATAATAATAATAATATAAAAAATTACAGAAATACAGGATTGGCTGCATGTCCTAATGTAAATTTTTTTCTGGCAACATGGCGAATATAAACACATCACACAATTGTTAGAAAATTACAATCAGTAGTTTATGAATAAGTCATTACGTAAGTAAAACACCTTAATTGTTTATCACAAAGTCTCACATTATTGCTGTAGGTAGCATTGCATTATAATTAAAAGCTGAAAATTTTTACTGGACTTCATTGAAAAAACTGAATGTATTTCTTTACAGTCATATGTAGCTTGTATACTCATTGGCCACTTCACTAGATACATCTATTATTCGGGAGGTCACCATTTTGAGTTCAAGATCTTGATGTGGTCTTTCTGTCAGCTATCAGTCTGACCATTCTCATCTGGCCTCTCTCATTAACAAGGTGTTCTCTCCCATTGGACTGCCAGTCACTGGATGTTATTTGTTTATCACTCCATTGTCTGTAAACTCTGTAGGTTCTCTGTCTCCTGGGGGCGTCCGTATTCAACCAGCCCGTTGACCTGCTGAGAAGACTTCCCCTCTTCTTGCATGCCCACAGGAGCAGGGGGGATAACAACCGGGGTAACCTCCTCCTCCTTCGCCTCTTCTCCTTTCTCCACCTCCTCCTCCAGTTCATCTCCATGGCTGTGATTCCCAGGCTGGCCCCTTTCTCTTGCTTCCAGGGTCTTGGGTAGTTCCTCTTCCTCTCCGGCTTTGTGAGTTTGGAGAGAGTTCCCCACCGTCTTTCCCTCCCCATCTCCCTCTGGGAGTCTGATCTGTCTGGCCATGTGGGGCTGCTCTGTGTCCTCGGGGGGGAGCACCGTCTTGTCCTTTGGCACGTCGGGGCGGTCAGTGGATCCTGGTGGAGTCTGAAGTTCCATCTCTGGTGACGTGTGGTGAGGGTGTCCGATCGGGTCGTCACCCTCCCTCTTAAACTGTTTTCTAAGCAGGATGATGACTGGGATGATGAAAAAGTAAGAGCAGCCACTGAGACATGTGATCAGGCCTATAAAGATCACCCTGCAAGGATGGGCGAGGACACACATCAGTACTGTAGCGCATTTATATAGAAAACACCACAGAATGTCACCTGCACACATTTTAACACTGCTGCTCATTTATATTCAAACACACACTGGATCCTGAATTGCATTTTTTATGTACAGACAGAGAATAAGAATCCTGGGTGAGACATTGGTTGACCAGTCTTTTGCTGCAGTTATAACGTATTTCCTAACCTTATCTTGGCACTAAACCTGAAACTGTACTACAGCATCTTTGTTGGTTATTTGTGCTGTGCAAGTGAACTTAAAAAATTACATTTCTTGATACTTCCATGCTCAAACAATCTGAGTTTACCTGTACATATTGGAGTCATACATTCGACAGGCACCTCTTCCTCCACATTTCTTGATTCCCCACCTCAAACATGTTGAGTCAATCAAAGCTCCAAAATACACGGGTGCTGGAATACCCCCTAAAGAGTTCAGTAGTAAAGTCACATTTGAGATTTTAACCTCAATAAATATATCAAGAAACTCTATGACATGAAGGCGTCTTAATGCACAACGCCAAACATTTAGACATTTACCCAGGGTTCTCATCACCAAGGTTTGGATACCTAATGCCAGAGATTTAAGTTCGGGTTTGATGCACCTACAGTAAAAACAGATCAAATAAAATCATCGTCACATAGACAGTCCAGGAGACCCAGGGAAAGTTGGTCACACCGTTTTCTGAACATAGTGACTGACCGTATTATGACCATGTAGCCAGGCGTGGTCCCCAGGGAGTTGATGAAGGAGCTGAGCACCGACACAGCCATGTAGAAAGAAAAGCTGCGGCTGCACTCTGGTCTGCGAGGACACTGACCTAATGTTACTGACATACTGCCCCCTGGTGCAGGCGAATACAACACACAGCTACAGTTGTGGAATACCTGGTAAAACAACCGTAAAATCAGTAGTTATATACCAGCCATATTGAAACAAAAGAAACGTATAATTTGCCAATCGGCCATGGTAAATTGAAATGCATTTAATTTCCAATTATTTTCTTGTGTTATTAACAGAAGTTGTACCGTGTTCTTGCCGTATCCTGTGGAGTCAGAACAGCCGGCAAGGCAAGGGGAGGTGTAGGTGATCCCGTTGTCCGAACACACAGGGTCCCATTCGCCTGCCGAACAGGAACACTTCCTGTTACACTCAGACAACAGCAGCTTTCCGTTGTACACAACACCAGGGGTCCTGGGAGACAAAGGACAATGATGGCAGTCATAAAGATGAACTACTGAACAAACAGCGAGGGGTTCTGGATCAGTAGTCCAATACGGTATATTCTTGTGGTTCACAGACAAAGCTTTTTCTCCAGGCCACTCTAAGATTCTTCTGCTACAGGGCCGAGTGACTGAACACTCTCAAATCCCTGACCTTTGTGAACCGACCTGTGATTATTTGCCATGTCCATGATCTTGATCACGCGACAAATCTAACCAATCAGCTGTAGGTAATTACTAGGCTTGGACTACTTTGCGCTGCTTTGTCCTGAATCCTGCATGGGCAGGGAGAGTGTACGCTCCAATGTATTTTTACTACACCTTTCACAGGGAAGGACAACCACCCATGGACAATGTTTTTTTCTAAAACCTCTGGACAGGTTTAGTGTTTGTGTCATTGCCAGATTAGGTGGACTATAGACCCCCCCCCCCCCCCCCCCCCCCCCCCCCCCCCCCCCCCCGCCTACTGGTTATTTACCCGTTGTATGATATGGTCAGTCCTGCCACACGAACGTTGTCACACTTGGTGCCAAACTGGAGGAGGAGGATGAGGTAGGCGATGAAGGATGTGACGAAGGACAGCTGAGCTCCAGACACAACGCCGAGCTTAAACCTCTTCATCAGAAGGCCCCCCAGGAATATCCCCAACGCCACCACAGGCAGGTTCAACACACCTGGACAAGTAACAAACAAAACCCTGCAGGGTTACCTGTCATCCAAAGATGAATTAAGATCAGGTGTGCTGGTGTTTTGGTTTCTATTTAGATTCAACCAATCTGCGAGGGACAGGAGAGAATGAGACAATACTATTTAATGTCATTTAACATAATGGCTCAAAAATGAGCATCAAAGTTACTCAAGATGTGGCAAATATGGGTTGAGAGACAGAGGTGCCATAGTTGGTTTATATAGAATGTAGCTGATTGAGAAACATAGTGTAGTTACATGTGCCTAACCAATAAGGAAGTTGGCTCTAGCTGCTGATTGGCCAAACTGCTGTTCCATGTACTTGGCTTTAAATGTCAGCAGGCCAATGAAGGAATTGAACTTCAGGATGCTGCCACACAGAAGCAGGAAGTATACCGGCGTGCTCAACAGCTTCTTCAGCGACGGTATGAAACCTAAATACAAGACAATAAAAACACAACACTTGTGTCTGCTTTGAGTAATGTGAATTATTTCTATCTATATGCTTTCCAGTTAAATAGGCCTATATAGAAGTTTGTCTTTATTCTTTACAGTCAGAGGACACTATGTAGACTATGTGGTTCCTCTATACAGGAACGTACATTTCTACTCTTAGTATTATACATATTTTTAGATTTTATTTAATTTATAAATATGACCAGGAGTTCTTCAAGACCTACTGATACACCATACGTTTTCTGAGGACAGCCAATGAAAATTGGAGCACCTTTTGCGATTTCAGCCAGTCTCATGGTCTGATGTGGGGTGGCATGGCCGTTCCCTGGCCTGTCCTGAGTAGTGGTGCTGGGGGACAACTCTCCCTCCTGTCCCTGTTTGGGCAGTGAGCGGGGCAGGAACCAGAAAGGGATGCCTGACAGGAGCATGATAACAGAGGAAACCAGGAAACCCAACCACCAGGCACCCACCCAGCGGGCATCTTTGGGAGTGATGGTCACACTCTCTGAAAGAGCAGAGGAACATCCTTGTCACAGGTTCTGATAGACCAACACCCATATTAGTAATAACAGGATGGGAATCATTTGACTGGTTTTGAAATGAATTTGGATCCAAATTTAAACTGAGTAGTTAATGCAAAGGATTCAAACACAGTGTAGATTATAAGATTCTCTCACCCAGATTGACATAACCAATGTCTACGTAGAGTCTGGCACACAGCGAGCCCAGCAGGAAACCAAACATAGGACCTAGCAGAGTGATGGTCTGTAGACATGCTGAAAATCATAAAGCACACAGATAGATCATAAAGCACTCAGGGAGATCGTAAAGCACTCAGGGAGATCAGGTAGATCATGAAGCACACAGGGAAATCATAAAGCACACAGGAAGACATCATGTACGTATTTACAATACATTACACACACACACATGTACATTTCCTTACTTACCAATGTAAAAAGCAGAGTTTTCAGCTTTAGCATAGTCATCGATATAGGAAATGCCTAGTGGGGTGATGGGGGTCTCCCCTATCCCTCTCAGGGCGTTCCCCAAAAATACATAAATCCACATGTGGGAGCTGGAGTCCTTCATGCAGTCTACACAGACAATCATACAGAAAACAGGTACACAGCGTACCTCCATTAAGAGTCTTGTGCAGTAAAGAGCATCTTATGTCAGTGCACTGCAGAAACATTCAGTCCAGTGAGTGGTTGCTAAAGATGTGAAGGGTACCTGGGTCAGAGGATATCTGGACCTCTGGAACCTCCGTCTCCTTTAGTGGATCCAGGCATGGACTCACACTTTGATTCACTGAGGCACCTTGGATGACAGTGTCAAATGTGTAGCTGTAGAAAGAAGTGAAGTGATGCAAATAAGTGATGAGACATGGATCAAGAACTGATTATACTTCTTTCGCTTTCTCTACGAGCATAAGCTCCACTGAATCTGCACTGGTCCGAACTTACCGTCCCATGAAGAAGTGTGGCAGGCCTGTAAGGAAGGATCCTAAAGCCATGAGGAAGCAACCCATAGCGATGAGCCTGGGCCGGTGCAGCTTTGCTCCAAAATGACTGACCACAGCCAGGAAAAGCAGGTTACCTGCAAGAAACCACAACACTGTTGCAACAGAGAATCACAAATGATATGCTAAATGATATACTAAATGATTTGGTGAATGATATGCTGAATGATATGCTGAATGATATGCTAAATGATTTGCTGAATGATATGCTACATGATATGCTGAATGATATGCTGAATGATATCCTAAATGATATGCTGAATGATACCCTAAATGATATGCTGAATGATACCCTAAATGATATGCTGAATGATATGCTGAATGATATGCTGAATTATATGCTATGTGTTTGATAGAAAACTAAATATCAGTTACCACAGCACACCTGCTACATTGAACATTGTAATGAACAGAATGTTAAAAGGAAAAACCAACAAACAGGAAAGAATTGAAACCAGACTTATCCGATTGTACCACAGAAAACTGTGACCATATTCACTATTGTATCTCTAGTGTATAAGAACTCAATGCTATTGTTGATACCCATCTCAAAGCTGCCATCTATGAGTCCAATAAGAGAACTGGACAGGTCAAAGCGTCTCTCTATCTGGGTGATGGCACTCTTCATGTAGGTCCCTGACAAAGCCTTGGAGAAGTAGGCAAACGACAGGGCCACGATGAAGAGCTGAGAAACATAAGAGAGAAAACATTAGTGTGTGTCTGGGCACGTGTATGTGTGTGATAATGTGTGTGGAAGGTTATATGTGTGATAATGTGTGTGGAAGGCTATATGTGTGATAATGTGTGTGGAAGGCTATATGTGTGATAGTATGTGTAGGTGGTAATATATGTGATAATATGTGTGGGTGGTTATATATGTGATAATATGTGTGGGAGGTTATATGTGCGATAACATGTGTAGGTGGTTATATATGTGATAATATGTGTGGGTGGTTATATGTGTGATAACATGTGTAGGTGGTTATATGTGTGATAATATGTGTGGCTGGTTATATGTGTGATAATATGTGGGTGGTTATATGTGTGATAATATGTGTGGGTGGTTATATGTGTAATAATATGTGTGGGTGGTTATATGTGTGATAATATGTGTGGCTGGTTATATGTGTGATAATACGTGTGGAAAGTTTTATGTGTGATAAGATGTGTGAGTAGTTATATGTGATAATATGTGTGGGTGGTTATATGTGTGATAATACGTGTGGAAAGTTTTATGTGTGATAAGATGTGTGGGTAGTTATATGTGTGATAAGATGTGTGGGTAGTTATATGTGTGATAAAATGTGTGGGTAGTTTTATGTGTGATAATATGTGTGGCTGGTTATATGTGTGATAATATGTGTAGGTGGTTATATGTGTGATAATATGTGTGGGTGGTTATATGTGTGATAAGATGTGTGGCTGGTTATATGTGTGATAATATGTGTGGCTGGTTATATGTGTGATAATATGTGTGGGTGGTTATATGTGTGATAATATGTGTGGCTGGTTATATGTGTGATAATATGTGTGGCTGGTTATATGTGTGATAAGATGTGTGGGTAGTTATATGTGTGCATGAATATGTCTGTGTCAAGGTGTACAATAAAGCATTATTACACCTTGAGTGTGGAAAAGCAGGGTTGTTTGGTGACCTTGTCAGGGACACACAGTTCCTGTTGGCTGGTCAGCTTCCCTCTGTCCTCTGCCGGGTCACCCATCATTTTCAGTCAGATACAAGACAGCACACTGCCTCTCACCTGACTTGGGAAACTGATTGACAAGAGATTAATAAAAATAAGTACTGTTTAATGTGACATGTATAGATTCAATTTTGAGGTTCTTTCATTTTTCTTGCCAAACATTTTCCTCAGTTCTGTTTCTTTCCTGAGTAAAACAATTTCTGTCAGTCAAGACTTATTCAGAGACAGCAGGAATTCAGCTGCTTTTTTTCAGCAGCTTTATCCTAAAGGAATTCAGCAGATTTCAAACCTTTCAACAAAGAGTTGTTAAACTAAAATTAGAACCAACTAAACACATGTGATTCTTCACATACATTAAAAGCCTGGAGGATAAAGAGTGGCCATCAAAACAAACACAGTATCCTTCGTATATTAATGAAGAGAAAATTACTTAAAAATAAGACAGTTAAATTCGTACCTTTGAAGTAGGAGAATCCAAACTGTCTTTTCACTGTTACTGTAAGAAACTGGAAAACAAATCCATGTCCTAATGAATCAGACAAACCCCTCTTTAGAACACCAGAAACAGAAAACACAGGCCAACTCCAGCAATGTGCACATGAATTCGAAGGTGGAGGGAGGGACTATAGCTGAAGGAGCACTTTCTCTATTTTCCGATAATCTCCCAGATTTAGCCTGGCTAATACTCCACACCTAACTTGCAGGCCTGCGGTTTTATTACAGAGAAGTCATCTTGAAGTAGCTCCAATCACAAAACCCGACGACACAATGCCATGAGAGACTAAGGAAGCTCAGAAAAATGAATGTAGTCATAATTTAGTATATTTTCAAGTTTTCTTTGTTAACTACCACACAATGATTTAGTATACACATAGTAATTCATAAACATAGCTATTACAAACACTTATTGGGAACGTAATCAAAGAAAACTACATAAAGCTAAGTGGGGATGCTAACTTTAAACAACACTGTCAGTTGCTAACCATCCGTGGTCAAACAGAGCAGCACTGCCAACCAAGCCTCTTGGAATGTGTTTTTTGAATATTTACCCAGCATGCACGTGGTGCAGTAAGCTAGATCACCACGCAAATAGCCTTTTGTCTTTATAGGAGTTTTAGGGATTAACAGTTAAGAACTTTCCTCACGTTCCTGGGTCTTGAGCAATGGGAAACTGTGCAATGTGTAGAACAATGTGTAGATGCCTCTCTATTGCTTAATGTGTATGTCAAATGGCATGCTAAAGACCACTTTGTTTGTCTGAGCTACATATATTTAGAATGATACTTTGATACATTATAGGATAAACATGTTCTAATCACTTTTAGTACTGACAATAACGATATCGCTTTATTCATCAGAATGCTTGAAACAGTGCTTTACAGGATACAAGTACAAACAGAACATTCCACCCCCACTACATTTTTTTGAAAGTTAAAACTGAGGGCAAACAAAGGCTTGTGAAATAGTATATGATCTCTTTAATTCGGTGAACATATAACAAGAGAAAAATTTACATAGGTTCAAAGTACAGTACTGAACGCAGTTGTGACAGGTTTTTGGTTTCTACTATGTTCAAGGGTCCGTGAGATAGGAATGGGCAAGATAGTGATGTGTAATAGAGACAAAATGCAATTGAAAAACTACATTCAATAACTCATATGGCGGAATACTTCATGGAAACTATATAAATTGGAGAGAAAAGGGAAACGATCAAAGCTCTGTTCAAAGAGCATTAGCAGCAAAATCTGTGTTTCTCAATTTATAGGTTCTGAGCTTAAAACAGTACAGGTACCAGGTTACTGCTGAAAAACAACTTGGTTAGTTTGAGACGTGGGTTACCAAACACCCCGCCAGCCTTTCAAGAGGGTCAAGTGCATTGAACAATGCCAGACTGGAAATCACCCGTTCAGATAGTGCTTTCCCTGTCCAGATCATCCATGTTCTTGATGATGCTGACGGTGGCATGTCCGTTGTTCCTGTTGGCTTCCAGGGCTGTTTCTTTGGCCTGGTTTCGCAGGGCCAATTTCTTCTGTCGCTTTGACAGCTGGCGGTATAACACTCCCCACAGCAGGTAAGATGTGCCGTAACAAACATACACCAGACCCAGAAATGTTATTCTACGGGGGGAGAGAAGGTACAATATTGAAGTGCTAGGACAGTATATTATAACGAAGTCCGTCCATCCATCTCTCAGCTGACCATACCTGAACGCATGAGAGTCGTAGAGTCGGCACGCCCCTTGACCCCCACACCGTTTAGAACCCCACTTCAGACACGTCCTATCAATCAAAGCACCGAAGTAGATCGGGGGGGGGATTCCACCTGTAAGCAAGCACAACACTGAAATTGTTTCCTCAGGTTCCTCAACCAGAGAACATAAAAGAAGACAGAACACAATGCTCTAAGGTTGTTCATCCTCTCCACAAACATCTCTTACTCACCCAGAGTTCGGACTATCAATGTCTGCATACCAAGAG
The DNA here is from genome assembly GCF_011004845.1 of Esox lucius. NCBI lineage: Eukaryota > Metazoa > Chordata > Actinopteri > Esociformes > Esocidae > Esox > Esox lucius. The sequence goes on from NC_047591.1 coordinate 7,733,439, forward strand.
CCAGAGATTTTAAATCGTGGCTTATAGATCTGAAACAAAAAAAAACAATTCAGTAAGGTTGCAAACAAAACCAATTCATGTAAGAATGAGGATCAGCCCTGACAGTTTGTCAAACTGCTTGCCACAGCCATGACCTAACCTGCTAAGTAAAGGAAGCCAGGGAAATGGTCTGACCTGCTGCTTATCACTCTGGGGATTTTGGAGACTCACAGTATTTTAGCCACGAGTAAACAACAACTATTTTTGCAAATTAATTAATTTGGATGTTCTTTTAAAGAACTGGCAAACAGTCAGCAATTTTAAAGAATTTGTTATATTTTGAGCAATAACTATACAACTTTGAACATATTAAACAACACCTGCTCTTCTTTTCACCATTCAACACCTTAATTTAAAAATGTATGACACACTTCCATTTTCATATGTGATGTGTCCACCCCGATGGTACATAACTGGTTTTTAAAGCTTCTAGGTAATGTCAGAATGATTCTATGTCTGTTTTATATCATGTGTGTTCACTACAAACTATTTGATTCCACCAATCCCAGGTGGGCAGTTCGGTTGTTTCATCCTACCTGAGCAGGACAATGTATCCAGGAGTGGCCCCACAGGCGGACACGAAAGCACCCATGACAGAGATAGCCATGTACAACTTAAACATCCAGTCACAGTCACCCTTCCTGGGGCACTGTCCCAAGATGGCCGACCTGTTGGATGGTGAAAGAGAAAGCTCCTCCGTCAGTTCTCCCATGCATGTGCAATTATGGAACACCTGAACAGAGGAAGAAAGAAGAGAAAGGTTGGAAACAGCAGCAACTGTGCAACTATACAGATTATGTCTAAAGTGTGCATAGTTGTGGTTCTAATCCTAAATGCTGATTGGCTGAAAGCTGTGGTATAAATAAGCAATAAGGCACGAGGGGTTGTGGTACATGCTCATGCAGAAGATTCTGTTAGTCTTATTACTGTTTTTGTTATTTTTCATTCCAAATGTCATCTCACACTTGTTATTCAAATTTTACTAATGCAATTGACTAATTCTGTGTGTCTCAGAATATACTAATGTAGGAATTAACTAACAAGCTACATAATTGGTATGTTTCCGTTAAGCACATTTTGATTTATGGGGCAGGAAAGTGGGAGTCGTGCCTGGCTGGGACATCTCAGCAAGGCAGAGATGGACAAATTCAGGGAAAACTTTGGCTATTACCAGAAGAGCAAAATTGATAAGTTGTTTGTGCACTACTATAAGAGACCACAGCCTACTATATTTCTCTAGATATTGCAGAAAATAGTTCAGATACAGTGAAACAATATGCATGGACAATTGAATTGAACAAGCAGAATGTGCTGGGTTGCTGGAGTAGCTACATGGTATGAAGAGGAGCTGATTCTGACAAGTCAGATAGGCCTTGAGCCAAGAACACACCCAAGGTCAGTGGAGAACCATTGATACAATGCTCGTTTTTGGCAAAATTCTTTCAGGAGAACATGTTGAGACCTATATCAATACACTGTGGCCTGCCAATTTTGGAAAAGCAAATGTATCATATATTTTCTAACCTTACATCAGTTGCCCTGTTCAGTCCCATTTTAGCCTGGATAAAGATTGCAGGAAAAATTGGAATAACTCAAAACTAAAATAATTTACACAAAAAAATATCTCTATCTAAAATCATGCAAGATAATCTGTAAATAGTCCCCAGGTTCAAAAATAGCAAACCATTCCTTTAAGCAGATTATATTGGTTTCCTGAATAGTTTTTTTGTAGTCTATTATGCTTTTTTAGGTATCTGGGAGAACTCACCAATGAACATAGTGGACACAGAGTTTTGACAGCATTAGTCAATTTACCACGGCTAAGGACTGTTAGGCACTGCGGAGTGCTTGGATTCACCTCTTAGCTGTGATATATTGGCAATATAACACAAACCCCCGAGTTACCCACATACCACGGGTATGACATCAGTTTATAATAACAACACGGTTCAATAAAAACAATATGGTTTCAGCAGGCAGGGGAAACTCCAAGGACTGCCACTGGGGACTGCCATCTAATTTTCCAATGAATAAGACACCTCTTTCTTCATCATGGCCCTCTTAGTTTAATTAACACAATATGGGTGCTGTTTAATCGGGACAGCAGTGCCCAGAGTTCACTGGAGGTCTACACTCGAACATTATACCCCTGTGGAAGCGCTCGAGACTTCCAGGACAGATTATTCATTCACAAGAGACACACGTGCGAGTTGAGGAACAACAGGATGAGTTCAGAGTAAATCAGAACGCCAGTGTTTTATCCATGTGCGGTCTCACCATCTCCTTGCCAATGCCCGTGGAAGTCTGACAGCCAGCCAAACAGGGGGAGGCATAGGTCATGCCATTACTAGCACACACGGGGTCCCAGTGTTTCAAAGAACAGGAGCAGCCCATGTTACACTGAGAAAGCAAGCTCTCCTGCTCATAAGACACTTCTGAAGCCCTGAAAGACAAAGGCAACAATACATTTAGCTATGGGTTTTTCATTTTTATATAAATATCACAAGTTACCCACAATTGATATTAAATTGTTAAGAAATGCATTCTTGTATGCTCTGGTGTGTCGATCACTTATTTACAGTATGCAGTTTATATGGGGCATGGAGCCAAGGTCACCGAACAGAACAGCAATGTGCTTCTAAGGACACTGTTTAATCTGGAAGTCAAATATACCATTTACTCACAACAAAGCTGAAAGACTGTAGAAAGTACTAAATAAGCACTAGGCGGAAGGAGAAGATCTAAGTTCTAACATTACCCAATAAGATTGTATATTAAGTATATACTGCTGTATGATGTTAGAGTGATTACCCCTGATAGGTCATGGTGAGGCCAGCCACCTGGGAGTTGTCACAGTATAGGAAGTACTGGGAGAGCAGGAGGCAGAAGGAGAGTAAGGAGGCGATGATGCAGATCCGAGCTGCTCCCAGAATGCTTAGCTTAAACCGCTTCATTAAAAAGCCTCCTGTGATGACCCCAAACGCCACTGCAGGCAGGTTCATCACACCTGGACATTTACATTGAAGTCATTAGCAAGCATTCTTATCCAGAGTGACAGTGAATTCACCTTAAGATAGCTAGGTGGGCTAATTACCCAAAACAATGGTAAGACTTCACATTGGCTTTCACTGAAGTCACAGAAATAACACTTTTTACCTCAGATTGTTAATGCATCATAATGTGCAAATCTCAAATTGTAACTCTGTGCCATCCAGGAATATGATTTCAAATAATGGGTCCAATTTGACCCTAATAGAAAGATAGATTATGCTAACACAACCTCTAATTTAAAGATCCTGATTTCATTAAGTCTCAATTAACAGTTTGATCTGAAGGCATTCCTGTAAACATTGTGTTTTTAATTAATATTGTTATAAAAACATTCTATTATTTAGCTGAGTTGTCATGAAATTGCAGTGCCAGGAAGCCTGTTCAAGCACGGCCAGAGCCATATACACTATATTGAAGTAATCAACTGGGTGGGACTTCCTATTTGTTTAGGAAAGGTCATATCATTCCAATAAGGTCATCAGGAGAGATCAGCAAATGCATTATACTGGTGGGTGAGCAGAAATACTGTAACCGCAATTCTTCGCCAACCTTGGCGAATTTTCTGTAAACTGCATATATAATTACACGCTTTATGAATATATCGATATTCATGCATAATCACTCGCTTTTTGAAAAATATGAATGAATCCAGACACACAGACAATGAGTTCTTGAATGATGTAATCCACCCAAACACACAGACAATGAGCGCTCAGAGAGTGCATGATCATCATGATGTGTGTATCCTGTCCTGAGAGATATCTTTAGTGGGCTCCTCAATAGAGCATCATCCTGTGTCCAGACATTTATGACCCTGACATTTATGGCCTTTTTGAGTTCACTGGAAGTGTTACCCAAATATGAGTCATGAGGTTGTCATGAGTTAGTGGTTTTAATTTAGGACACTCAGGAAGAGACAGAGAACAAGAGGTGAGCCCCGCCCCAGGGGACTCCCAAAAAGGATGGTCAGATGGCGTGATGTGTAAAAGTTTTGTATAAAAAGCCATGGTCCTGGACTTAGAAGTTTAGGGGTGCATCTGCAGAAGGACTTGGCTTTGATGTCTGACAATGTTTTATGATTTTCATTCAAGACTATTGGATTCACAAGTTCCTGAGTTGAAGTGGATTTGTTTTAGTCGTTGTGGACTTGATTTTCCACAACACACGCAGCCTTTAAGTTTCTTTACCAACACACAGACATGGGGAAATAAAATGTTACTTAAAAATGAGGATAACCTCGACGGTGCCGTTTATAAATCGGCTACATTAGCGCATAAGAGGTATTAGAGTTCAAATTAGAGTTAATTTTCTTTAAGAGATGTCATGGGATAACCCATCTATAAAACCCATGCACATACAAATGGAAGCCGCTTTGGATAAAAGAGTCTGATAAATGGGATATGTTATTATTATATAAATTCTGTGCTGTAACCAACCTATTAAAAAGATGGCCTTAGAGGGAGACTGCCCGTAGACCTGCTCCATGTACTTTGGTTTGAAGGTGATCATTCCTATGAAGCCATTGATGGCTACCAGAGATGTCAGAAGGACCAAAAGGTAGACTTTGTTGGTAAACAGCCTCTTCAAGGATGGCCCAAAATCTGGAAGTTATGGACAAAAAAGAGAGTTTGGACAAGGAATATTATCAGTCTTCATTCCAGTCTAATTTGACAAAATTTTTACCAAATGTTATAGTAAACATTGCATTGTGACCATGGGTTATATTTTCCAAATCTTCTGAGACAGAAATTCTCATCCCCAGAATCAGGACGGAATAAAAACTAAGAAAACCTAATTATTCATCTTGAAACCCTGGGATTTTTGAGAAAGTAACCTAAGAATTTTGCAACCCCAACGATCAAAGCTTAAGGGGTCAACACTATTGTGCAAATTAGGAGCTCTGGGACGAGTAGCTTTAAACAGGGTCAGGGTCAGGATAGTCTGCAGGGTGGTAAAATATTACGTTACTGAGTAAACGGATCTATCAACCCTTTCTGCAACTGCTTCTGCATAGGATTTCACAAACTGACATTGACAGAAAGATGGTGTTTAGTTGGGGCCATCAGCTTGAAAACATCCTCTCAATGTGAACACACATTGATGGGGTAGCAACCAGGAGAAGGTGCTCGTGATCAAACTGGAACCAGTCCCTCCTCACCTTTTGCCATGGCATTCATGCTGATAGGCTTTGATCCATGGTCCTCATTATTATCCTCTAGCAGGAAACTGTCCTGCTCCTTCACCTCTTCTGTGGTGTCAGAGCAGCTCTTGGTCACTATCTCCTTGTTTAGCTTTTTCTGGTTAGGGCTTTTTCCCTGCTTAGGCAGAGACTTCGGGAGGAACCAAAATGGGATCCCAGCCAGGAGCATTAGAAAGCCAGTTACCAGGAAGCCCAACCACCAGGCCCCCACCCAGCGAGAGTCCTTGTGGTTGATAGAGATGCTTTCTGTGGAAAGAGAGAAAAAGATTACGCTACACAATGTCATTACATTAGACATTCCCTTAAGGCAACTAACTAGGCATTCCCTTAAGGCAAATAACTAAGCATTCCCTTAAGGCAACTAACTAAGCATTCCCTTAAGGTAACTAACTAGGCATTCCCTTAAGGTAACTGAATTCTCATGGTAAGACGTCTAGATCTATGATCCAATCAGCTGTAGAAACTTCTGGCCAACTTAGCTGTCTAGGGGTCATCATTCTTAATGTGTGTTGATGATAACATACTGGTTACTCTAAATAGCAGTGTTTTGTTTGGTTCATATTCATGTGTTCCATTTGCATTTTATTAAGATAGCTGAATGTACAGTTGCATTCACACAGGCTATTTGTAAAAGGTCAATTAATCTACCTAACTATCTATATTGGCTGAATGTGTAGGGTGCTGTCAATGATGCTATCCAGAATAGCTCAAAATTTGAACAAACTGGGATATACCAGTTCTACATCCTCGCTAATATAAACCAATTTAAATGTCACTGTTACGAAACAACCTTCAGCATGAACAGTATCTCCCAAGGATAAACTGAGGTTACCCAATCATAGCATAGACAAACAAGGATACCCTCTCACACGGTTTGGCAACATCGCAAGTTAATCAACTACAGTCTGTAGCTCATAAAAAGATTGAACATAGATGGTCTAACAACAGTAAATAATGAAATGGAAGAAAGTAACACAACATGATTAATAGCAAATATTAAATCGTGAGGACAATATTGATGTGTACATATAACTGACCATAGGCAAGGAATTATGATGTAATTCAGGGGAAATCACTGTACCTAAATCCACAGAGCCAATGTCCACATAGATCTTGGCACAGAAAGAGCCAAACATGAAGCCAAACATGGGTCCCAGAATCCCCACAGTCTGTATAAAAGCTGACAGAGGAGATGCAGAGTTGGTCAGTTACAGCTAAAGCAGCAAGGAACAAAAAATACAATACATTTAAAGATGCAGAGTGTGATTTAGGGCAGGATGTGTAATATGTTATATTAGGATAATCAATAGAATCACTAACATATCTCAGTTAGACATTATCACAGTTTTCTGAGAAATTCAGAGTTTGAAAGTGAGTGGTTTTGATGACATGGGGCATATCTGTGCATACAAGATAGTACACATTTTTTGCTTTAAAATTGGTCCATTCAGTTTAGCTGTATTTTTTTATCCATTTTGGTTCACTGTAAAAAATACACTGAGATCAGGTGCTTATATTTAAAGGATGGCAAGATTTGGTATGGAATGCTGAGGGGGAGGTTTCTAAAACAAGTTTATATCTTTTGTCAACAGTTAATTACTAACCATGTCACAACGGATTTCCCGTACTTAAGGTTGGATTCAAGGAGGGAGGGGAAGTGACAAAATACAAAACACAATCTGGAGTCTTTACTATCCAAGGTTTTGTAAGGATTTTTTATTACCAAGGTAAAAGGCAGTGTTCTCCTCCCTGGCAAAATCATCCAGGTAGGACACTCCTAAAGGCATGACCGGCGTCTCTCCAATCCCACGCAGCATGTTCCCCAGAAACACATAGATCCACATGTACGATCCTGCCTCCTTCTCACATGCTGTGGAAACACAATAGGTGCTTAAAACACAGTTTCATCATTGTGGTTCCGCACATTCAGAGAAATCAAGTTTGTATTGAACAAAGGTCGTTGACACGGCTGTACTCTGACATAGCAGCGATGGTGACTGACTGTTACCTGCTTGATTCTCTTCTGCTGCTTGAACATGTATGCCTAGATGACTCGTGTTGGTCAGACAAGGCAGAATACTCTCAGTAGTGTTTTCTTCAGGTATATGGGACAGGCTTGTTTCATATACATACCTGCATAACAAATACATATTGTCACAGTCATTTTGAGAAGTAACCAAGCAAGTTTTTAGAAGGTACCATACTGTATGTAGAAATAATGATGGCATATTCAGTCGATATAAAAAGTCTAAACACCCCAGTTTCTTGTGATGTAAAAGAATGAGACTAAGATAAATCATGTCAGAACTTTATCCACCTTATAATGTGACCTATTACATGAACAATTCAATAGAAAAACAAACAGCACTCAGTCTTTTTGGGTAGGAGTCTATTAGCATGGCACATCTTGACGTGGCAATATTTGCCCATTCTTCTTTGCAAAAGCACTCCAAATCTGTCAGATTGCGAGGACATCTCCTGTGCACAGCCCATTTCAGATCACTCCACAGATGTTCAATTGGATTCAGGTCTGGGCTCTGGCTGGGGCCATTCCAAAACATTAATCTTCTTCTGGTGAAGCCATGGTTTTGTGGATTTGGATGTGTGTTTGGGTCGTTGTCATGCTGAAAGGTAAACTTCCTCTTCATTTTCAGCTTTCTAACTGACTTTTTGTGTCAAAATTGACTGGTATTTGGAACTGTTCATAATTCCCTCCACCCTGACTAAGGCCCTGGTTCAAGTTGAAGAAAAACAACCCTAAAGCATGATGCTGCCACCACCATGCTTCACTGTGGGTATGGTGATCTTTGGGTGATGTTCAGTGTTGTTTTTGCGCCAAACATACCTTTTGAAATTATGGCCAAAAAGTTAAACCTTGGTTTCATCAGACCATAACACATTTTCCCACTGGAACTGGAGGGACGTCCAGTTCTTGGTAATGTCTCTGTTGTGCCATATTTTCTCCACTTGATGATGACTGTCTTCACTGTGTTCCATGGTATATCTAATGCTTTGGAAATTATTTTGTACCCTTCTCCTGACTGATATCTTTCAACAATGAGATCCCTCTGATGCTTTGGAAGCTCTCTGCGGACCATGGCTTTTGCTCTGAGATTCAACTAAGAAAATGTGTGGAAAATCCTACTTGAACAACTGAACTTTATTTGTGATTAATCAGAGTCACTTTAAATGATGGCAGGTGTGTAATTACTTCTATTTAACATGAGTTTGAATGTGATTGGTTAATTCTGAACACAACCACACCCCCAGTTATAAGAGGGTGTGCACACTTATGCAACCAGGTTATTGTAAGGTTTTTATTTTTCATTTTTCCCCCTCAAAGATGTGAGTTTGTTTTTCAATTGAATTGTTCACATTATAGGTCATATTATAAGTGGAAAAGGTTCATTTCACAAAAGTGTGTAGACTTTTTATATCCACTCTAGATTGTCAACTATAAAAAAGGGACTTACCGTCCCTGGAATAAGTGTGGAAGAGCAGTGAGGAAGGCACCAGCAGCCATGATCAGACAGCCAATCCCTATCAGTCTAGGTCTGTGAAGTTTCGCCCCAAAGTAACTTACAAACGCTATGACCAGCAGGTTTCCTGGTAGGTGAGAGAAGACACAACAATAGTATGAAGAATGTTTATGTGAAGCCAGGGCTGGTCCTAGTTTTTTGAGGGACCTAGATGTTATTTGGAAACGTACTGGATTCCAGGAAACGTACTGGATTCCAATAGAATGTACCCATCCCTTATCAGGTCAGTGCTTAACAGGTAGGTAACGTTTTTGGGAAATCATGGAAGTTTGGAAAACAGAATTGTGCAACCAGGACTTTCTGCCCAGTGTATTTTGCAAAACAAGACTTAAAAAAAGGCTCAATTGTATATGTAATGTATTAAGGGTTAAACATTTATAACATTTGTCTAGGACCAAAACAAGACAAAGGATTACCAGTTAATGAGTTCAATGTACATGTCCAACAAATACAGTAATTGGTGATAACTCAAGAGTTCACTTGAAGGGACAATGCATACTGGGAAAATATATTAGAGATCTGGCTTAGAATTAAAAAAATAATTGAAGCAAATATAACTTAAATCTGGCTGAAAATATTTGTTTTCTCAATAGGTATGTAGTGTCCAAAACAAACAATATTTTTTGTGTAACAAGCTCTTTACCTCTAAACATCTGACTTAATTTGTTGTTTTGTTTTACGTACTTACAAATGTACTGAAAATAGCTCAATCTATGTCAATTTAAATGGGAACAATGGCTGGAGAACATTAAAACATTAACTCCAAATTTTTTGTCATGACTGAGACTGGATCATTCAGTAATATTCAATAATTCTACAAAAGTTGTGTCCCATGGAAAGATACAACACTATTCCAGGGTTAAGGTTTCACCAAAAATACTTCTCAAATCCAAATATAATTCATTTCAACCACACTGTGAGGAATCCAACAAAAAGAGCAGCTAATAAAATTAAGTGGCCAGTTTTGTTGTCTTTGCATGATATTGTAGTTGTATAGTATAAGTATTTTTATGTTTAATAATAATATTATAATAAATACAAATGTTTTTTCTGGAATAGAAACAGTACTTGAACCAGAACTTGGTAAATTAAGACTTAGGCCTACCCATCTCAAAGCTGCCATCAATAACGCCTATTAAAGAGCTAGGGATGTCGAAGCGTCTCTCTATCTGTGTGATGGAACTCTTCATGTAGCTTCCTCCGAAGGCTTTGGCGAAGTACACAAAAGACAGGGAAGCTAGGAACAGCTGTGAAAATAAACACAATGCAGTATTGGATCAAAACAACAGTTAAGCTCAGCCCAACTCAAACCATTATGTGACAATCTGCTTTGATCATAGTAAACCAATGGTTTTATAACAACCACATGACAAGAGCTAATGGAAATACATTAGGGAAATACAATAGAACAACCTACCTTGGATTCATATATTTTAAAACAAACACATTGGTCAACTAGATGATTAATACATTAAGTAATTAATTAAAAACATTGCATGGGGGATAAAACTGTAAAAGAGTGCTTCCACTTCATGGCAACATTTGTAGAATTGCTGGAAAATTGCTTTCAAATGCAATTACTGGAGAGATAACAGATAACATTTGAACAAAAAGGAGCGTACACAATAAACTTATTTGCCAGCTGCTGCAGAATTACTTAGTGTATAGTACCATAACATACCTTTTTTGACAAAAACAATCTGTCTGGTTATGTTCAAACCTCATTAAAAGGTAACAGAATTTTACACAAGGACGAACGCACACACACACACACACACACACGTGTTTCAAACTGAATGTGACCTGTAATCACAATAAGCAAGACACAGGAGGTGGCACAGGGTGTGTGTAGGAACTGACCGTTTACTTAAGGTAGAAAGGGCAGTTTCCATGGTCTTTTAGTGTGTGCGAGATTCACCTGGGATCTTAATCTAGAGGGAAGGTTGAACATCTGGTGGACTGCATGGTTTTAGATGGGTTAATGTTAATGGCTTGATGTCACGAACAGGGAGTCCAACCAAAAGCAGAAGTCTAGACAGGTGCCTGGATTAGTGCATACACTGCTTCCTGTTTTAGGTGAAGTCTTCCTAAAACTACCCAGAACACCCAAAATAACATTCAGGAGTAAAGAACCCCTGCGTTGAGCTAGAGTAGTTCAAAACAACCCATAGTCATTTAGTAATTAACTAGACACAGATAAAAAAACTGGAATGACAAATTTGGAATCAGAGTTTTTGTTCAGCCATAATTTTGTGAATTCTTTACACATTTATTTAAACTATTTGATTAGGTTGAAAACAGCTTTGTCATCTCACTGCATGTCTGGTTGTGGGATGACCCAGCACAACGTGGAAATCTTATCTGCAAGCCCCACCCCCCCACCCCCCCCCCCCCCACACACACACACTGCCCACTCCTCCTTTCTATTCACCTTTTGTCCCTTCGGTCCATATTGGCTGCTTTTATATTCCTCAATCTCACATTGGCGTGTTCTTGACAAAATAACAAACCGTAGCAGTAAGGAAAGTTAACAATTATAGAGCTATAAAGGTCTAGGTAAAAGGACTATCCACATACATTATAGTCCTAATAAGTCCCATACTTTCAAGCTATGTGTGAACCAACAATTTACTAATTCACATCTAGCAGGACTGTTTCTTTTTATCACCTTCTCAGGAAACGTACTTCTGTCAACTAGCTACCATTACTTCTGCTCACTAATTCAGATGATGACATTAAGAATGAAAACACCAACCTTAAGTTTGGAGCAGCATGGCTCGCGGTGCTCCTTGGTTTCCACACTCATGATTCCAGGAACCTACTGATTGACTGAGAGACAGCCAGACCCAGGGTTTACTACTGCATTATTAAAATCTTCTGAAGAATATCATTTTGGTTAGGCTACATCAAGTGTCAGTTAAACTATGCAGGTTAAGCATTACATAACATTCTCCTGTTGCTTGAGTCATTATACCAATTATCAATCAAATCAGTCAACAGTCTATGAACAATACACACTATCTAGCACACAGAACTGTGTGAATAAAGGAAGACAGAAATACCTATTTTTACCTGTTCAGCAGCAGCAGAGGTCCGTGAAGGCGATTAAGCGGCAGAGGATTTCACTGATAAAAGACTCTGGTCGAAGAGCAAACCTTACCTAATGTTGATTGGCAGAAACTAGAACAGCGTGTCTATACTAATCAGTAACCCACAGGCTGCCAATCATGCTCTGCTACCATGTCAATAAGGTGTCCCCTAAAAAAACAGGAGTGTCCATAAGTGAGGTAGCACCCAATCATCGGATTCCTGGAGCAGAGAGTCAATGAGGTCCACAGAAGAATACTATGGCACAGAGGCAAAACACAGATGTAAACACACACATTCTGACTCTGCTCTTTTTTCACAGGACTCCATGAAAGTTCAAAGTATTCCAGGTCTTTGATATAAAGTTTCAAAGAGCATCCCTCTCTTGTGACTGTGGATAGGACAGGAGGCTATGGAACAATAGTTCTCAACCAGGGGGGCTAGGACTTCTAGAGGGCCTCACAGACTTCTAAGAGGTCTAAGAATGCATGGTGAAACACAATGAACGAAGAACAAGCCAACATGACTAGAAAAACATAAGCAGCGCAAACAAAACACTTTTATGCAATACCACTGTTAGTTGTTTCAATGTGAATATGTTATTGTTCAAAATTAAGACAAAGAGGGTTTGTTTTAGTGACATTTCATTTAATATGGGTTACCTCTTTAAAATGTTAACTTTGCAAATATTGATATTATTCTTGTAAGGGTATTCCAGATCGTATAGGCGCCTCATTATGCCTCAGAAAAGCATGGATATAAACTAGTAACTGAGCCTGAATGGCAAGTATTGCACTCAAACATCTCTGATAGGATTTGCACTGAAGATATACATCTCTGACTGAATTCAGCTTGTCATTACTCATGTTATTCGAGGAAATTCATTTAATCAATTGTATGCTAATCGAATTAATTAAGCTAGTTCATCAGTTATGTTAACTGATTGGATTAAGTCACCTGACCATCTGAGAACATCTGAGAATATAGTTTCAGAAAACAACTCTTGGCTCTGGGTAGGCCCTTCAAGTAAGGAGGTTTGCTATCAATTGTAGGAAAAATGTACAACCCTGTTTCCAAAATTTTGGGACGCTGCGTAAAATGTGAATAAAAACAGAATGCAAAGCTTTGCAAATTATTTAAACCCTATATTCAATAGAAAATAGTACAAAGACAACATAACAAATATTAACACAGACATTTTATTGTTTCCTGAATTTTATGCCAGCAACATTTCTAAGAAGTTGGGACAGAGGCAACAAAAGACTGGAAAGTTTGTGCAATGATAAAAAATGAAACCTGGTGGAATATCACACACCTAATTAGGTCAGTTGGCAACAGGTCAGTAAGATGATTGGGTATTACAGTTTTTCCCATTTGCTAACAAGCATTGAAACCACAATTGCAAAACTCTTCACCTAATCTAACCTCCAAAACTCACTATAACCACCAAAACAATTCATACATGTCTCAAAATAAGCATGTTCAACCATAACACTGGTAACAATGAGTGACACACATTCACTCATTAAACACTAAAACACTAACAACAGGGATCATTACATAAATGACAAACATTTATCTTGAATGTTTAAAAAAATTTTTTTTACGTGAATCAGTATTTGAGTATAGAATGAGAAAATGTCCTCAGTTTATTGACTGGACTAATGTATTAGGAACAAGAATAAATCAGAAATGCAGCAATTTGTAGCAATGTACTTTGCATATAGTAAATTATACTTCAAACAAAAAACACATTTCCCAAAATTCCAGGGCTGCAATAATAACATCAACATGTATAGTATAATTACTAGTATAATCCTCTCTGGATTGTAGGGGCCAATGCGTGGTTTGTGTAACAGCAGACCTTCATTGGACAGTGCTGCACACATTGTGATGTCAGCTCCTCTCTGGCCTGAGACATCCACAGTGGCTTACAGACCAATCACATTTCTTACCCTGTGGCGTGTTTTTGCCAGGTTGAATTCAGCTTCACCCGCAAAGATGAATTTATGGGCTGTTTGACTGGCGTCCATCTCCATTACTCTCTAAAAAATACAATAAATCCACAGTTTTACAGTACTTTACATTATGCCTAAATGTGTATATACCATGTTTGGTTACTGAACAGCCATCTTACCTGGATATATTGATTACTGGAGTTCTTTCACACATTCACGGTTTCTCTTAAAGTGTGCATTGTACAACACTTGGGTAGGTTTTCAGCTGAAACTGCAATCAACTGTGTTTGGAATGATTAAATATTTTATTTATTTATCAATCAGGTTACTCCAGAAATGTACAACAGTTGCCATCATTTTGTTTTGAAAGTGTTTTTTACTGTTTTGGGAACAGTGTGTAAGCATTTGAAAAAAACACTTGCTGCGAATATAATGTTTTGAAGGTGGTGGAGTATGAATGAGAAAAGAGTCAATGGATTTTGGAGAATGTGTTCATTGAATGCATTTAGTGTGAAGGCAATGAAAAATTATTTGCAGTTTGGTCTGTGAAGAGTTTTGATAATGTAACTTCAGTGTTGACCAACGCTTGTTAGCAATCAGGAAAAAACAGATAATTCCAGAGAAGACGGGTAGGAGTTCACCACTCTGTGAAAGACTGTGTGGGCTAATAGTGCAACACTTTAAAAATAACGTTTTCTCAATCTCTGTAGGCAAAGGACAAGGCTGAAATTCAATATTGGATGGCCGTGATCTTCGGGCCCTCAGGCGCCACTGCATTTAAAACAGACACGATTCTGTAGTGGACATCACTGCATGCGTCCAGGAACACTTCCTAAAACCATTGTCTGTGAACATGGTATGTTGTTGCATCCAGACATTCAAATTAAACTCTGCCAAAGAAGAAACAACAACAAAAACAATATCTAGAAACGCTACAGCCTTCTCTGGGCCCAAGCTCATTTAAGATGGACTGAGGTGAAGTGGTAGCCTGTCCTGTGGTCTGATAAATCAACAATTTTAATGGTGGATGGTGGATGCTGCGTCCTCTGGGCTAAAGAGGAGAGTGACCATCCAGCCTGTTAGTAGTGCACAGTTCAAAAGCCAGCATCTGTGATGATAAAAAGTCAAAAAGGAAGGTTTTTAGTGAGGAACAGAAGGGTTAAAATTAAGAGACCACTACAAATTGAACGCTTCTGTTCCTCACTCAAAACCTTCCTTTTCAACTTTTTTAGAAAGGAAAGATAAAAGTTTGCTGGCATCAAATTCAAAACGGGCATGTATTTTTCCAAAAACAAAAACAAATTTCTCCGTTTCAACATTTGATATCCTGTCTTTGTACTATTTTCAATTAAATATTGGGCTAAATTAATTGCACATCATTGCATTCCGGTTTTTATTTGCATTCTACGCAGCGTCCCAATTTTTTGGTGAACATCCAACTACCAAAAAACATCACTCTCACTGTTGCCGTCAGTGCGCTGACTCCCATAAGTGAACTTACTGCTTCTTATCTCTCGTCAACGCTAGTGTTACAATGCAACTGTAACTGGGATATAGTTAATCCTCTAAAGTCAGTGCAGCTCCAATTAGATGCTTTAAAATGCCTTTGCAGTACACCGCTGCAGTCTTCTGCTATGATAAGCAGTACTGCTTGTGTACACAACGTCACTACTGTGAAACAGCCTCCTCTCGTTAGTGTCAAACAGTTGAAGCACTTTAATGAGCAGGCTTTCTTGCATGACCTAGCATCTACAATGCTTCTCAGAATGATTGTCTCCCCAAGTAAATATGAGCAAAAAAGGCCATTTAAAAATGTGTTTGTTGTTTATCAGCTTGATCTAACACTAAGAAAATCATATAAATCTAACCTTTGAGTAAAAGTTGTTCAATGGAAAAAACGTAATCAATGAATAATTATCTAATCGCAAACATTGCATACCACAGTTATTGGCACCCCTAGAAAACTTTATGAAGACATTTGAATTGATGTATATTACTTTTAATAGTTCATCTGGGTCTTTGGGAACTCTTAAGAGGTCATCCATGACATCCTAATTGTTTTCTCATTTCAGAACCTGAAATGCAGCTTGTAAAATGGACTATTTGGCCAATGCTCCTAGGGTACTAGGAGGACTGCCACTAAAAAGCTCCTCAATAACTTACCTCTTCACCAATGCCACATTCAACACCCATCACTGAGACCTAAGCACAGTGGTAAACTGGCCCTCGCAAGATTCACAACTCGTGTTCAAACTCACAATCAGCGTTACCAACATATTTACACTTAACAGATTCTTAATACCTCACTCCTGTACCTACAAACTACAACAAGCTGTAATCTAATCAATGCACCAGTTCAAACCTCATGTATCATGGTATTTAGTATACAAACCCAATTCCAAAAAAGTTGGAACACTGTACAAATTGTGAGTAAAAAAGGAATGGAATAATTTACGAATCTCATAAACTCATATTTAATTCACAATAGTATATAGATAACATATTTAATGTTGAAAGTGAGACATTTTGTAATGTCATGCCAAATATTGGCTCATTTTGGATTTCATGAGAGCTACACATTCCAGAAAAGTTGGGACAGGTAGCAATAAGAGGCCGGAAAAGTTAAATGTACAGATAAGGAACAGCTGGAGGACCAATTTGCAACTTATTATGTCAATTGGCAACATGATTGGGTATAAAAAGAGCCTCTCAGAGTGGCAGTGTCTTTCAGAAATCAAGATGGGCAGAGGATCACCAATTCCCCCAATGCTGCGGCAAAAAATAGTGGAGCCATATCAGAAAGGAGTTTCTCAGAGAACAATTGTAAAGAGTTTGAAGTTATCATCATCTACAGTGCATAATATCCTCCAAAGATTCATAGAATCTGGAACAATCTCTGTGCGTAAGGGTCAAGGTTGGAAAACCATACTGGATGCCCTTGATCTTCGGGCCCTCAGACGGCACTGCATCACATACAGGAATTACACTGTAATGGAAATCACAACACGGGCTCAGGAATACTTCCAGAAAACATTGTCGGT
Organism: Esox lucius; assembly: GCF_011004845.1. Lineage (NCBI taxonomy): Eukaryota > Metazoa > Chordata > Actinopteri > Esociformes > Esocidae > Esox > Esox lucius. Next base: position 7,750,354 of record NC_047591.1, read on the forward strand.
GAACACAATCCACCATTTGTATGCGTGTTTTAGCCGTTGCCGGCTAAAACTCTATAGGTCAAAAAAGAAGCCGTATCTAAACAGGATCCAGAAGCGCAGGCGTAATCTCTGGGCCAAGGATCATTTAAAATGGACTGTGGCAAAGTGGAAAAGTGTTCTGTGGTCAGACAAATCAAAATTTTAAGTTCATTTTGGAAAACTGGGACGCCATGTCATCCGGACTAAAGAGGACAAGGACAACCCAAGTTGTTATCAGCGCTCAGTTCAGAAGCCTGCATCTCTGATGGTATGGGGTTGCATGAGTGCGTGTGGCATGGGCAGCCTACATATCTGGAAAGGCACCATCAATGCTGACAGTTATATCCAAGTTCTAGAACAACATATGCTCCCATCCAGAAGTCGTCTCTTTCAGGGAAGACCTTGCATTTTCCAACATGACAATGCCAGACCACATACTGCATCAATTACATTGTCATGTCTGGATAGAAGAAGGATCCGGGTACTGAAATGGCCAGCCTGCAGTCCAGATCTTTCACCCATAGAAAACATTTGGCACATCATAAAGAGGAAGGTGCGACAAAGACCTAAGACAGTTGAGCAACTAGAAGCCTGTATTAGACTGGGACAACATTCCTATTCATAAACTTGAGCAACTTGTCTCCTCAGTCCCCAGACTTTTGCAGTCTGTTATAAAAAGAATCGAGTTTGTAATATGGTGTTCATGTTTGGTATATTTATTTTGCAGAGGGAGGGAAACAGACCCGCGTTAGTGGTTATGGCACTGCAGGGCATTTATTAACAAACCACAATGGAAATCAGGGGAAAAGTGAAACTTAAATGCTGAGCCACTGTGGAATGAGAGGCGGCTCTGGAGGTACTGGTGCATGGGGACGTAGCGTCATTCGCCTCAGCGCACTTTCACTTTTTAGGTTCCTGTATCGTATCGGACCTCTAGATTTTCTGCGAATCTGAGCCAACTACACGTTATTTGTGGGAAAAATGATTATCAACCTTTCAACAGGGCCACGTTTCAGAGTAATAGTACCACCTTTTCACTCTGCCCAGTTCTGCTCCTCAGGGGCCTTTTAATGTTTCCCCTGACGAGGCATGATTGGCGTCAGGTAGGCCTCATTAGGAGGTGGAAGACACTAGGGGCGCCAGGAGTCCATGACGGGGTTGATTGCGGCCGGGGGGATGCCCACCTGGGGCTCCGGTCACTCGAGTGACTCCCGTCCCATCGAAGAACCGTTGGGCGACGAATGGTCGTCAGTTGGACTTCTTGAATCAGTCTTGGGGGTGCTACGGGGAGTGCTATGCATGTTCTTCAGGATGCTTTAGCCCCTGTCTCGCCCTGGCCTGGCGCTGCCGATGGCAGCAACTGAGCTGCATTTCAGAGCACATGTTCCTGCAGCACTGTGCCAAATACTTCTCACATGGGCATTGGTCCAATGCTGACATGGGAGATGGCACGCGTTCAAGGCACACTTTGTATGTCGTTTTTATTTGTTCACTAGTATTTACCTACATTATTTATGTTACTCAATTCACTGAGTAAGTGGTTATTCAATATTGATCTTTTAGTACTTTATTGAAATAAATTCACCATAATCAATTTGGTTACAGTTCCTTAATCATTTGGTACACATACAGTACTCATAACTAAAATAAAAATGTCTCTACAATATTAACACATTAAGCTGCATTAAGATTAAGATGCTAAAGTCCTGGGCTGATCATGAAAACATAGCTTATGTGTAATCTATATATTTAACATTTACATTTTTGTACCGGAAAACAGTTATTGATATGCAAAATAAAACTAAGCAAACAATAAGCCATCACTCTACACCCCATGCTGTATTCATTAAGCACTCCACATTAACTACCATAAGGACCAAAGGAGCAGAATAAAAAGAAATCTAAAACAGATTCGGCAATTGTTCACCATCTTTTACAGTTCTCTCTCAGATGTTGAGTTTGAGTGCATAGACGTTTACACAGGATAAGGTACTGGTTTACTCCAATCCACTGCACACTTGGCACACACAGCTGGTAACATGTGCATACAGGTGATTCACAAAAGAGTTCCCTGTACAGGACAGAGTCACTATCCTTTTCTCAAAACTCCTCACTCTGCAAAATGTTTCCTTCTGTTCCAGCTGGAGAAAACTGCCCGCACCGACCCATCTGAGATTGGGAGAAAATAGATGAGAAGAGAGGGGAAGTTTTTCAGACTGTTCAAACGTGATCATACAGGTTGAACGTGCGTTGACATTGTGAGTAATGTTTGCTCTCCATGTATTCCGTTTACTTGACCCACCAGATTTTGTAACCTGATTTTGTAAGGTAGATTGTACTATTTCTACTAGTGTTTATTGACTTTATATTAGAGTTACTTTTATCAAACAACTGCATTGTTGAAGAGATGAGAAACAGGCATTTAGTTACACCTGAAGCCACGCCTATAATAAGTGTGTGTGAAACGCTTACGCAGAGAAACAAACATTTAGATGCATCAATACACTCAGGCCAGTCTTACCTCGTCTCTACCCCACACTGGCCCAAACAAACGGGCAGCTGTAGTGTTGCTGTGCAGTTGTCTATGGTGATGTTCACACTGGAAACCCTTGGAGCACAGCTGTGGTCACCTGGGTTAGAGGGACGTCCACAGTAAGGACCAAAAGGCATTACAGGTACCATCAACAACATTCATTTTTTTGTTCTAAAGTGCTCTTCCTTGGCTGCTGACATATTTAGGAGACTGAAATGACAGTGGACAAATGAAGAAAATAATTATATTTGAGGGAAATAGCTCTTTAATACAGTACAGAGGTACAATTAAATATAATTAATCATCACATGGAGCTATAATACAGTACACAGTGACTAGGCCCATTCTTTTATTGCATTTTCATGCCTGCTCTCCTCTCTCCTTGCCTCCTTCTCAAAACCCATTGGACAAGCAAGCCAGTGGTCCTGCCCCTCCGGCCTTGTCCTTTGCTGGGTTTTGACATGGAGACCAGAGAGGACGCGAAGAGTATGAAATTGAGAAAAAGCCAGCAATAGAACAGCGATTATCAAACCTCAATGGGCCTAACACACTTTCTACAGTTAACAATTTAGCTTTGAGGTATTTTTACTAGTCTCTCCTTGCAGTGGAAATGTACAAAATGAATGATTGAACCATCTAAGTTCAACCACTAGATGTCAGGCACTTTCTGGTCAACCTTTTCGCCTGACCGCATAAGCGGAGCCGGCTAAGAAGAGCGAATGTCTCTTACTGACTGACTGACTGACTGACTATCTCTTGTTAAATAGCATAGTGGTTAGATAAGCAGACTTGGGAATGTTGAAATAAATAAAGTTTAAATAATGCTAAATTGTATGCTGCAGCCAGGTTAGAAAAATGTGATTGAATACAATAACTATCAAGGTTAAAAACTCCTGCAGTTGTAATTCTCACACCTTGTCTTTTTGAGGAATAGGTCAAGACAGCCTTTTGTCTCACACTCACTCACACTCACTCTGACTTTTCACCTGTCTTATTGAGAGAGATAGGATTAAAACCCAACTATTAACATGCAAAACAAACCGCCTCCTATACAGCAGGAAGAAACCTTCTGTCTCTGGTAGATTCCACGTGTCCTAGACTAGGTTAGGACAATAGAATGTTAATTCCTGTAACCTTGTAAAGATTTCACATCTGTATGCAAGAATCTGTTGATCTGTAACCGAAAATGACCCCAAGGGGGCAGAGTTAAGAGCATGTCCTCATTGGACAGTGAAGAAACCAACAAGATTCGTCCAACATGCCAACGAAGAGCCAATAAGCCCCTGGGGCTAGAGGAATAAAGCCGGTAGAGAGATGGAGATCTGGGCGAATAAATGTGGAGATTTTAAGGGTTAAAACAACTATTTACAGGACAGCTACAGCGTAATTCATGTATTTTGACTTAACATTTTTATTAATAAATCTTTGTGTTAAATCTTCATTTGGACCGAAGTCTCTTCTTCTTCAGAAATTCTCATACACGTAAATTCTCTACAGGAACTATAGGTCCCATGGAATAGTTCATCTTCAGTCTCGCTAGAAATTGTTCAATTCTTATGATTATTCCTAGGAAGTTAGTAGATACTAGTAAGCCGATTACTGGCTAATAAGCTGTTAAAATGGCCAGTGGCAAAAGCAATACAGTTCATAGATGCAATGGTGGAGGTAAACTTAATAAGAAACGTTAGTCAGTTCAACACAATCCTCAATGGAGTCTAGAAATGTGTAATACTGTGGCGTAGTGGTTAAAGACAGTGCGGAAGACCTAAGTTTGAATCTATTGAGAGCAACGTCATTTATTAATCATTTCTGGTAGATTCCACGATGTCGTGGTTAACGACACGTCCTTTCACGTGGGCGACCCGGGTTTGAATCACGAGGTGTCAACATTTTCTGTTGCGGACCGGCTGAACCAGGCTTTCCTGGTCTCTTGTTCGGTAAAACCAAGTGAATAAAGCTCTGCCTGGGGTAGCCCTGAAGTTCCCCCTCATTTTACCAGTAAACATACGGTCTCATGAGTCTTTACAAGGCCTCGTACCCCCAGGTTTCTAGTACCCCTGGTTGGGATCCACTGTTTAACACAAATGCATGGAGTGAAGCGTAAACTTACATGTATAGCAGCAGTGTTGCTCGTCCCATACCCTGTCCTCCTGGAAGCACAACATGAAAGGTATCGGAAAGGGCATGATGTCTTAGTTTCACACTGTGTGATACATTTGATTTACACAGAGAGCATTGAGTACCTCCAGGCAGTTCTGATGGGGACAAACTCTTCTTTCTGTCTGAGTGCCATCTCTGGTACATCTGTAGGACTCACAAGGCAGGGCCGGGTCTGTCCATCTGTCCCCTACCTAACCGAACAGGCACATAAACATGACACACCCAGTTGCCATGGTAAAAACACGGCCAACGTGTGCAGTGTTTTTTTGGGGTGGTTTTCTGGAATGGTACCTGTGTAATTGTTCTTTTTCATTTTCGTATCTTACCTTGTAGGCCGTTCCATTATAGGTGCATGTCTTCTCAACTGCAAAGTGAAGCGTAGTGAGCTGAGCGCTAGGAAGACACAACCTGACACAACCGTTACCAGAGACATGCACTCTACATTATTACGACGAGGATAAGATCCATTATCCTACCACATATCTGCTGACCACAGCATCGAGTGACCAGGCTTGAGCTCTGACTGCAGATGGGGGGCGGGGAGGGGGGTACGGGTCGACACTCCTCTGTCTTGGTCTGGTTGTTACATCTACACTCCTGACAGTTGGACCGCCATATCTCCCCAAACTTTGAAACAAAAGAACATCAGGTCAAAAACGACCATCATAAACTGGGTGGTTCCATGTCTGGATGGTGATTAGATGAAAGTTCATATCAGATATCTCACGGCTAGGACAAATACATTTCATTGTTGCAATTACACTGGTAACCGGTGAATATCAATGAGGCTTTAAATATTGCATTAAACCATCCCTTAGCCGTGGTATAATCTCCATATATCACATTCCCACCCACTGTGCTTTATTGCAGGGATATATAGGCCCTTTAATAAGAGTGTAGTCATGGAGCAGTGCATGCTCATGGTCTGCTCACCATCTTGGGTTCTCCCAGCGGACCCTTGCAGTCTGGAAGACACGAACAGGTTTAACTTAAATATAGAAAATGTCAGTATAGAGTGTGGTAAAAGGTAATGAAAGTGAATGACTTAAGATGTTCCTAACTTGAGGGAGTCTCCACATAACTTACACGTTTACATTTTCTGGAAGTCAGAATGCAACCTATGGAAGTGGATCATTCAAGCTGGGATTTGGATTAGCTGTTGTTGCTTACACTTTGGGGATTGAGGCTGGGTACATGTAAAAGGACTTTGTGACAACAGTGGATGTTTGAAATGACAGATGGATTTGGTCGAAGGCCCTAGAACAAAATCCACTACTATTCCACTTACAGGGACACTCCGAGACACAAATCGTTTTGTGCTCCTCGGCTCTGAACTGTCCACTGGGACAGAAGCAGCCAGCCTTCACCTGCCTTAGGACAGTCCCTGGTAAACGCTCTCTGCAAAAACACCAAGAAACAATTACAAAACAGTTTTTGATACACTTTTGCTAAAGACTATCAGGACACGGGGGGACAGGACGTTCTCACCCTCCATGACAGTAGTCATCCAAATGGCCTTCGCACTCTTTGTACACCATCCCCACTGGGCACTCGACCACTAAAAAGAACACACAAATATCACATCTCTTTCTGTCCTCATGTCATACTTTATTTTCCATTCACAGGTACACCACAGGATGAGTGATAAAGTTCATTTTAAATTCGACATGTTTTAGAAGATTTTCCCAGCATCAAGACACATCAGGACATATTATGTAAGGTTTTCTATGGTCATTTACCACAGGTGCTGTTGGTTAGTTGTCTCCAGTCCACACAGAAGCCTAGGTTCTTACACTCCTCAGCCGCCTGCTCCAGAGAAGCACAGGCCATATCACCCTTCAAACATGAGTCAAACCTGCAGTGATCTTCATGCAGTTTGAGATTCACCAGCCGACTGCAATTTGCAAACACTCTGCAATGACAAATATCAACGGACTAGTCAGCAAACTAGTCAGAGAACATTACACGGCATACACAGACTCAGTCTCACAACACAACAGTTTTGGTACACAACAAATCTGAATGGAATCAAATCAAAGGCTTTATGATAGCCGTCACCGTAATATTGAATCAAACCACAGATATTTTACATGATCTATTTTACATGATTGCTCCAAGTGAACCGCACTGAAGTGAACCGAATTGTCTTACGGATGATGGAAAAGTTCACAGAGGTGGTTGTAGGTACAGTCAGGTGGTAGAGTAGGATTGGTACTAGGAGTCGGGCAGGGGACATTCGTGGGAGCAGCACTACATTCAGGCTTCAGTGGGTCCTTATAAAGCCAGTCATAGGCGGTCTTATCGCAGCAGCTGTCGTCTTCAATCTCCCCACTTCTACGCACACAAGAGCTCCCACCGCACACGCCTGCCAGAGGACAAAGGTTTGGCATCACACACACGTGCATAACCTCAAACACACAGGCACACACGCGGCCTGTGTAGACACACACACACGTTTGCCTGGTACCGACCGCATTGTCCTTGGGTGTTATTCAGGAAATGCTCCATGGCCAGAGTGACCACTAGGTTGTAGGATGGGGTGAGGGAGATATGCGAGCGGATGTCAGGGATGTAGACAGACACCATGTAACCTGTCGTCTCAAACCTGAAGCCGTGCTCCTCATAGGGGGGCTTGACAACCCTTCTGTTCAGAGTACACTACAAGACAAACACATGGAAGAATGGTACGAGTAAGTTCAATCACAAAACCTAGCTCTGTTATGGATATCGATTTAACAGACAATCAATATTGTGACTGGTAGAATAAATCAATCTAATCGACTGATAAAATAATCAGTCAGTCCGTACGACAATTAATCAATTTGTCAGTCGGTAAATCAATTAGTCAATCAATCAAATGTGAAGACAGCTGGAACAATTAATCAACCAATCATGAATGGAGACCAACAGTACCTGCACTGTGTACTCATCCGGTACGACGCTGAGAGTGGCCGTGTTGTTCTGGTACTGAAGGATGATGCCTTTGACACAGGAGCCGTCCAACCCTTCCATACAGAAGTAGTTGTCCACCGCAATGGTCAGGTAGTGACGTGGTGTTTTCTCCTCGACCAGGATGTAAGTACAGTTGTCCAGGAAGTCAAAGGTCACGCCCTGGAAGGAGATGTAGTGAGGGTCTCCGTAGAGGTCGCAACGACCTGAGGGGTATAAAGTGGATTAGGTCGAACCAAAAAAAGGTGAGGATGAGGATGTAGGGGAACCTAGTGGTCAGATCATCTGTAAATGAACCAGTAGATAGATTATACCAGAGTTGGTAAGATTACAAATCAGTAATTCTGTCCATGTTCAAGACATCCATCCATCCATCTTCTTCCGCTTATCCAGAGCCGGGTCGTGGGGGCAGCAGTCTAAGCAGAGATGCCCAGACTTCCCTCTCCATAGACACTTCCTCTAGCTCTTCCGGGGGGACACCGAGGCGTTCCCAGGCCAGCTGGGAGACATAGTCCCTCCAGCGTGTCCTAGGTCTTTCCCTGGGTCTCCTCCAGGTGGGACGGGCCCGGAACACCTTTCCGGGAAGCCGTCCAGGAGGCATCCGGAACAGATGCCCAAGCCACCTCAGCTGACCCCTCTCGATGTGGAGGAGCAGCGGCTCTACTCTGAGCTCCTTCCAGATGACCGAGCTTCTCACCCTATCTCTAAGGGATCTCCCAGCCACCCTGCAGAGAAAGCTCATTTCGGCCGCCTGTATCTGGGATCTTGTCCTTTCCGTCATGACTCAAAGCTCATGACCATAGGTGAGATTAGGGACGTAGATTGACCGGTAAATCGAGAGCTTCGCCTTACGGCTCAGCTCTTTCTTCACCACGACAGACCGATACATCGACCGCATTACTGCAGAAGCTGCACCGATGCGTCTGTCAATCTTCCGTTCCATCCTTCCCTCACTCGTGAACAAGACCCCTAGATACTTAAACTCCTCCACATGAGGCTGGAACTCTCCACCAACCTGAAGTGGGCAAGCCACCCTTTTCAGACTGAGGTCCATGGCCTCGGATTTGGAGGTACTGATTTTCATCCCAACTGCTTCACACTCGGCTGCAAACCGTCCCAGTGCATGCTGAAGGTCCTGGTTGAAGGGGCCAACACGACAACATCATCCGCAAAGAGCAGAGACGAAATTGCGTGGTCCCCAAACCTGACACCCTCCGGCCCCTGGCTGCGCCTAGAAATTCTGTCCATAAAAATTACAAACAGAACCGGCGACAAAGGGCAGCCCTGCCGGAGTCCAACATGCACTGGGAACAAGTCTGACTTACTGCCAGCAATGCGAACCAAGCTCCTCCTTTGGTCGTACAGGGACCTGGCAGCCCTTAGCAAAGGACCCAGGACCCCATACTCCCGAAGCACCCTCCACAGGATGCCGCGAGTCGAATGCCTTCTCCAAATCCACAAAACACATGTGGATTGTTTGGGCAAACTCCCATGAACCCTCCAGCACCCTGTAGAGGGTATAGAGCTGGTCCAGTGTTTCAAGGCCCGGACGAAAACCACACTGTTCCTCCTGAATCCAAGGTTCTACTGTCGGAGAGTATTCTCCTCTCCAGTACCCTGGCATAGACTTTCCCGGGGAGGCTGAGAAGTGTGATCCCCTTGAAGTTGGAACACACCCTCCGGCCCCCCTTCTTAAAAAGAGGGACCACCACCCCGGTGTGCCATTCCAGAGGCACTGTCCCCGACCGCCACGCAATGCTGCAGAGGCGTGTCAACCAAGACAGCCCCACAACATCCAGAGACTTGAGGTACTCAGGGCGGATCTCATCCACCCCCGGTGCCTTGCCAACGAGGAGTTTCTTGACTACCTCAGTGACTTCAGCCCGGGTGATGGACGAGTCCACCTCTGAGCCCTCAGCCTCTGCTTCCTCAATGGAAGACGTGACAACGGGATTGAGGAGATCCTTGAAGTACTCCTTCCACTGCCCGACGACATCACCAGTTGAGGTCAACAGCTGCCCACCTCCACTGTAAACAACGTTGGTAGGGCACTGTTTCCCTCTCCTGAGGCGCCCGATGGTTTGCCAGAATCTCTTCGAGGCCAGCCGATCGTCCTTCTCCATGGCCTCACCGAACTCCTCCCAGGCCCAAGTTTTTGCCTCCACAACCACCCAGGCTGCAGTCCGCTTGGCCTGCCGGACCCGTCAGCTGCCTCAGGAGTCCCACAAGCCAACCAGGCCTGATAGGACTCCTTCTTCAGCTTGACGGCATCCCTTACTTCCAGTGTCCACCACCGGGTTCAGGGATTGCCGCCTCGACAGGCACCGGAGACCTTACGGCCACAGCTCCGAGCGGCCGCTTTGACAATGGAGGTGGAGAACATGGTGCACTCGGACTCAATATCTCTAGCCTCCCTCGGGATCCAGTTGAAGCTCTGCCGGAGGTGCGAGTTAAAGATCTCTCTGACAGGAGACTTGGCCAGACGTTCCCAGCAGACCCTTACAGTACGCTTGGGTCTGCCGAGTCTGTCCAGATTCCTCCCCTGCCATCGGATTCAACTCACCACCAGGTGGTGATCAGTTGACAGCTCCGCCCTTCTCTTCACCCGAGTGTCTAAGACATACGGCCGCAGGTCAGATGAAACGACAACAAAGTCGATCATCGACCTAGGGCCTAGGGTGTCCTGGTGCCACGTGCATTGATGGACACCCTTATGCTTGAACATGGTGTTCGTTATGGACAAACTGTGACTAGCACAGAAGTCCAATAACTGAACACCGCTCGGGTTCAGATCAGGGGGGCCGTTCCTCCCAATCACGCCCCTCCAGGTGTCACTGTCGTTGCCCACGTGGGCGTTGAAGTCCCCCAGTAGAACAATGGAGTCCCCAGTCGGAGCACTTTCCAGCACCCCTCCCAGAGACTCCGAGAAGGTTGGGTACTCTGCACTGCCGTTCGGCCTGTAGGCACAAACAACAGTGAGAGACCTATCACCGACCCGTAGGCGCAGGGAAACGACGCTCTCGTTCACCGGGGTAAACTCCCACACATGGCGGCAGAGCTGGGGGGCTATAAGCAAACCCACACCAGCCCGCCACCTCTCACCATGGGCAACTCCAGAGTGGTGAAGAGTCCATCCTCTCTCAAGGAGTGTGGTTCCAGAGCCCAAGCCGTGCGTAGAGGTGATCCCGACTATCTCTAGTCGGAACCTCTCAACCTCACGCACAATCTCAGTCTCCTTCCCCACGTCGCTCCTTCGGGCTAAGCCCGGCCGAACCCCATGGGGAAAGGCCCGACAACCAGGCGCTCGCGAACGAGCCCCAACCCCGGGCCTGGCTCCAGGGTGGGGCCCCGGCTGCGCCATACCGGGCGATGTCACGGTCCTCAAAATGTTTTCCATCATTAAAGGGTTTTTGAACCGTTCAAGACAGTTTATCCTAATTGCTCTTTTAAATGGGCATCTGCCAATTGACAAAAAATCCAGTGATTCAGTATTCAATAATAGTACATTAAATAATCGAGGATTGAGTTGCATGGAATTGGACATGATTTGCCTAGAATGGTCCATTGGTCTAAGCCATAAATAAATCAGAAAAATTTCAGAAAATAAATATTTCACAATATAGGAAATACAAAAATTGCCAGGTAAAACAAGCAATGCACTTTTAAACCTTTTTTCAAAACTTTCCAAAAATACAGCTAGCAGTGTCAATGTGACATTAAAAGACAAAACACTGTAGCACCAGCATAATGGACAGACAGAAAGAAAATCTAATGGACTCACAGTCACACTTCCAGGAGTCACAGCATCCGTCTGAAACTATGACCATCTGTCCCCTGGGGCAGAAGGTGGGACGAACTGGGGATGGACAGGTGACTGAAGTCATCTCTATCTTCCTATTGTTGCATGTTTTATGGAAGCAGTCCTCAGTCCAATTCTGTCCACAATTCCAGCTGTGGTTTCCTTTCAGATCAAGGCACTCACACCCTGGGAACAACAAAAAGATTTGCCTCAAGGATTGTGGCTAGTTGAAAGGAGGGTATATCACTGGAAATGTTTGATATTTACCAGTAAACTACCAGAAATGTATGTAATCTCAGTCAGAAGTCCTGTTGTAGATTAATGAAGGTACAAACAAATACCTCTGGCCATCAATGTGATGAGCAGAGGTATTTGTAAGAAAATGTGTAGTTAAAAACTGTAATTACATTTTCTGCTAATTGCAATTACATAAGATTCTGGTTAACTTTGGCAAATTACAGGTAGTGGATACAACTTAAATATATTTAAATAATTTGGCTTACTTTGTGTTGTTGTTTGAGCTGTAGATATTGTTATAGAAGTAGGGGGAGATCTTGTGGAGGATGTTGTAGTACTTGAACTGGTCGGTTTGTTTGTCGTTTTAGTGTAGGGAGTAGTTTCTTTACTCTGGGAAGTAGTTAGTGAAATTAGCTCTGAACTGTTTGTAGTAACTGGTTGGTTTGTAATTACAGCGTATGAAGTAGTTTCAGCTGTTTGTTTTACATTTGAGGTTGTAAAATATGAGAATGCAGTAGTGGGTTGTGTAGATGTGGTTGTATATTCAGGTCTAGTGGTGGGTTGTGTAGATGTGGTTGTATATTCAGATGTAGTGATGGGTTGTGTTGATGTGGTTGTATATTCAGATGTAGCGGTGGGTTGTGTAGATGTGGTTGTATATTCAGATGTAGTGGTGGGTTGTGTTGATGTGGTTGAATATTCAGATGTAGTGGTGGGTTGTGTTGATGTAGTTGTATATTCAGATGTGGTTGTATATTCAGATGTAGTGGTGGGTTGTGTTGATGTGGTTGTATATTCAGATGTAGTAGTGGGTTGTGTAGATGTGGTTGTATATTCAGATGTAGTGGTGGGTTGTGTAGATGTGGTTGTATATTCAGGTCTAGTGGTGGGTTGTGTAGATGTGGTTGTATATTCAGATGTAGTGGTGGGTTGTGTAGATGTGGTTGTATATTCAGATGTAGTGGTGGGTTGTGTAGATGTGGTTGTATATTCAGATGATGTGGTGGGTTGTGTTGATGTGGTTGAATATTCAGATGTAGTGGTGGGTTGTGTTGATGTAGTTGTATATTCAGATGTGGTTGTATATTCAGATGTAGTAGTGGGTTGTGTAGATGTAGTTGTATATTCAGATGTAGTAGTGGGTTGTGTAGATGTGGTTGTATATTCAGATGTAGTAGTGGGTTGTGTAGATGTGGTTGTATATTCAGATGTAGTGGTGGGTTGTGTTGATGTGGTTGGATATTCAGATGTAGTGGTGGGTTGTGTTGATGTAGTTGTATATTCAGATGTGGTTGTATATTCAGATGTAGTGGTGGGTTGTGTAGATGTAGTTGTATATTCAGATGTGGTTGTATATTCAGATGTAGTGGTGGGTTGTGTTGATGTAGTTGTATATTCAGATGTGGTTGTATATTCAGATGTAGTGGTGGGTTGTGTTGATGTGGTTGAATATTCAGATGTAGTGGTGGGTTGTGTTGATGTATTTGTATATTCAGATGTGGTTGTATATTCAGATGTAGTGGTGGGTTGTGTTGATGTGGTTGTATATTCAGATGTAGTAGTGGGTTGTGTAGATGTGGTTGTATATTCAGATGTAGTGGTGGGTTGTGTAGATGTGGTTGTATATTCAGATGTAGTGGTGGGTTGTGTAGATGTGGTTGTATATTCAGATGTAGTGGTGGGTTGTGTAGATGTGGTTGAATATTCAGATGTAGTGGTGGGTTGTGTTGATGTAGTTGTATATTCAGATGTGGTTGTATATTCAGATGTAGTGGTGGGTTGTGTAGATGTAGTTGTATATTCAGATGTAGTAGTGGGTTGTGTAGATGTGGTTGTATATTCAGATGTAGTGGTGGGTTGTGTAGATGTGGTTGTATATTCAGATGTAGTGGTGGGTTGTGTTGATGTGGTTGGATATTCAGATGTGGTTGTATATTCATATGTAGTGGTGGTTTGTGTAGATGTAGTTGTATATTCAGATGTGGTTGTATATTCAGATGTAGTGGTGGGTTGTGTAGATGTGGTTGTATATTCAGTTGTAGTAGTGGGTTGTGTAGATGTGGTTGTATATTCAGATGTAGTGGTGGGTTGTGTAGATGTGGTTGTATATTCAGATGTAGTGGTAGGTTGTGTAGATGTGGTTGTATATTCAGATGTAGTAGTGGGTTTTGTAGATGTAGTTGTATATTCAGATGTGGTTGTATATTCAGATGTAGTGGTGGGTTGTGTAGATGTGGTTGTATATTCAGATGTAGTGGTGGGTTGTGTAGATGTGGTTGTATATTCAGATGTAGTGGTGGGTTGTGTAGATGTGGTTGTATATTCAGATGTAGTGGTGGGTTGTGTAGATGTGGTTGTATATTCAGATGTAGTGATGGGTTGTGTTGATGCGGTTGTATATTCAGATGTAGTAGTGGGTTGTGTAGATTTGGTTGTATATACAGATGTGGTTGTATATTCAAATGTAGTGGTAGGTTGTGTAGATGTTGTTGTATATTCAGAAGTAGTGGTGGGTTGTGTAGATGTGGTTGTATATTCAGATGTTGGTGTCGGTTGAGGACCTAAAGAGACAAAGACAGTATATGAATGTGTTAATGAACCTCTAAACACTAAACACTGATGTACAGTATCTCATAAAAGTGAGTACACCCCTCACATTTTTGTAAATATTAGATTTTATCTTTACATGTGACAACACTGAAATGACACTACAATATAGTAGTAAGTGTGCAGCTTTTATAAAAGTGTACATTTGCTGTCCCCGCAAAATAACACAACACATCCATTAATGTCTAAACCACTAGCAACATAAGTGAGTACACCCCTAAGTGAAAATGTTCAAATTGGGCTCAAAGTGTAAATATTTTGTGTGGCCACCATTATTTTCCTGCACTGCCTTAGCCATCTTGGGCATGGAGTTCACCAGAGCTTCACAGGTTGCCACTGGAGTCCTCTTAGAGACCTTGCGCTCCTCCACCTTCCCTTTGAGGATGCCCCACAGATGCTCAATAGGATTTAGGTCTGGAGACATGCTTGGCCAGTCCATCACCTTTACCCTCAGCTTCTTTAGCAAGGCAGTGGTTGTCTTGGAGGTGTGTTTGGGGTCGTTATCATGTTAGAATACTGCCCTGCGGCCCTGTCTCCGAAGGCAGGGGATCATGCTCTGCAACAGTATGTCACAGTACATGTTGGCATTCATGGTTCTCTCAATGAACTGTAGCTCCCCAGTGCCAGCAGCACTCATGCAGCCCCAGACCATGACACTCCCTCCACCATGCTTGACTGTAGGCAAGACAAACTTGTCTTTGTACTCTTCACCTGGTTGCCGCCACACACGCTTGACACAATCTGAACCAAATAGGTTTATCTTGGGCTCATCAGACCACAGGACATGGTTCCAGTAATCCATGTCCTTAGTCTGCTTGTCTTCAGCAAACTGTTTGCAGGCTTTCTTGTGCATCATCTTTAGAAGAGGCTTCCTTCTGGGACGACAGCCATGCAGACCAATTTGATGCAGTGTGCGGCGTATGGTCTGAGCACTGACAGGCTGACCACCCACCCTTCCAACCTCTGCTGGCAGCACTCATACGTCTATTTCCCAAAGACAACCTCTGGATATGACGCTGAGCACGTGCACTCAACTTCTTTAGTCGACCATGGCGTGGCCTGTTCTGAGTGGAACCTGTCCTGTTAAACAGTTGTATGGTCTTGGCCACTGTGCTGCAGTTCAGCTTCAGGGTCTTTGCCATCTTCTTATAGCCAAGGCCATCTTTATGTAGAGCAACAATAATTTTTTTCAGATCCTCTGAGAGTTCTTTGCCATGAGGTGCCATGTTGAACTTCCAGTGACCAGTATGAGGGAGTGTGAGAGCGATAACACCAAATTTAACACACCTGCTCCCCATTCACACCTGAGACCTTCTAACACTAATGAGTCACATGACACCAGGGAGGGAAAATGGCTAATTGGCTAAATGTACACTGTTATACAAGCTGTACACTCACTACTTTATATTGTAGCAAAGTGACATTTCCTCAGTGTTGTCACATGAAAAGGTATAATCAAATATTTGCAAAAATGTGAGGGGTGTACTCACTTTTATGAGATACTGTACATCATTCACATGTGATCAAACTTATCACTGACTGAAGAATGCCTCAATTCAGTTATAATAATGTATTTCTACTTACCACAAGTAATGCGTCCCTGTTCGCAAATGCTTTAGACAGAGAACACAACACAAGACCACTGTTACCATTCTTCGGAGTGCCAAACACATTATCTTATATTTATAATGTAATTACCTATCTATGATATGCTAGAAATTGGCGGACTCACCAGTTCCCAGTGGGTGTCCTGACAACTGTGCCAGGTTCAATCACAGTCTCATTGGAATAACAGGTGCAATTGAACAAAGTGGAGCACCTCTCAGTGTTCTCATCATAGTAGGGAGCTTCTACCGGGCATCTGGGATAGCAGCCTGTCCGCGAACAAAACAACGAAGCATTAAGACACACTGTACATGTACGACAAGATAACACACTGTACATGTACGACAAGATAACACACTGTACATGTACAACAAGATAACACACTGTACATGTACAACTAAAAAGAAGTCGCTTGTTTGGGTTCAGACATAAGTGCTAGAAATATCATGGTACAGGAGCGGTTTGTGCGTTCTAGCTAACTTGTCAGCAAGAAGCAAATCTGGGACCAGGCTGGTGGGGTTCATTCATCAACAGTTCAGTCACCTTCCAGCTTGCCAGCGAAGCGGTAGTTTTTGCCACATGTCTTGACCTGTCCACAGGGATCGTAATGCCAGCTGCAACCGCTCTCCTCGTTGTAATAGTCACAGTACACAGCTATAGGGGCAGGTAGAGGATTAAAGCTATTGTTAATAGGTACACAAAAGCAGAGCAAGACAACCTGTAGTGGAATGCTTCCTTTAAACAATGTATTTTAATATAGAAAGAACTCAAAAGTAGTGACTTGAACAAAGCCCATTCTGGGTAGGCACATTCATGGCTCAAAGTCATAAGAAAACGGATATATTGAATTATTAGTGTCAACTGTGGTCTGGTACGTACGACACATGTCCGGCGTTCTCCAGCGGACACACACGTCGTGGTCGCTGCAGGCTTCAGCGTAGGCCGCCACGGCCGTACAGAACCCCAGGAACTTCCCCTCGAACTCACAGGAGCACGACTCCAACACACAGGCCTGGTAGAACGGCTCCGGGTCCACCTAAGGAACCAAGGACCACGTCTTACATGAATGTCAGCTTAAACATGTACATTCAAGTCATTTACCCAGAATGCTTTACAGTAGCAAGTACGTACATCCATACTGGCCTCCTGTGAGAATCAAAGGCATTACATAATAAAAATGTCATATGAGTAGTGATTTCCAAAAAGACGTATTCACGGAGGCAACAAATTCCCTACCCACTCAGGTATAGAGTAAAAACAGTGTGAACTGTTCCTTTAAGTCTACTTCAGGTGGCAGGGAAGGTGTTTGGCATTGGGTGTGAACTATCCCTTCAGCATACCTTCAAGTGGCAGTCTTTGAAAGTGTCTCCCCGGAGGATCATGCAGCGTCTCTCTGCCCAGGCGGAGCAGTAGGTGTGACGCTGGCACGGAAACACATCATTGGTCACGTCGGAGCAGGGAGGAGCCGCTGTCTTCCAGCTGTTGCCGAATGTTAGGGGGCTGGATACCACGGACGACCCGCTTATCTGCAGGTCGTTCATCTCATTGGAATCGAAGTTTCCGCAAAGTCCACACACACGGTTCTGTCAAATACAGAGCAGCAAATAAGTACTATGTATGAAAAAGTACGCCTTCATTTCATCAAGAAATACATTTATTTTAGACGTTTATTTATTTATACAACAAGCAACAGGGAAATCATACAGGTTGCACCTTTAAAGTGCTGGATTTAAATTAGAAACACAAGACAAAAGCTACCACAGAAAAGTCAACGTATAATCTAAACCATAACATCTGGAGAGAACTCACTCTCCATTGGTGCTCCAGTGTAACGGTGAGTCTGGTGTGTTTGTCCCAGATGAGGGTGAGTCCTCGGGTAGGGACGGAGATCATGATGTAGAGCCCCACAGTGTGGGTGGAGTAAAGAGGCTCTGTCTCCACCGAAGCCCATTCCCCTTGGAGCCGTCTGGTCACCTTCATTTCATTCAGAATCAGAGTGACTTGACCCTGAAAGATAAGAGAGAAACAACATTATTAGAAACTGTCCGTATTACAATCCTGTTACCACTGGTTCACTTTAAATTGATGTGCCAAAACAAAAAAAGACGTTTACATTCACAATGAGTTGCTACCTGATGATACAAAGTAGCACCTAGGCCCTGCTGGTTGGAACACAATCCAAACAAACAGAGATGTAATAATAATGCACTTCAAAAGCATGGCGTGAGGAGAGAGGTTCAGTACCATCAGATCTAACACGATGGCCCGGGAACAGGTCAGTGCCTCATCACAGCAGGGAACACTCTCCACGGTGACAGCGAACGACCCAGCTTCACCACCACAGCCATCCTGACAGAGACCAAGACAGAGATGGAGGAGTAACAATGAGAGTTACAGGCAATATGCAAGAGTTGTACGGCACTACTGGCATAAATGTTTTAAATGTTCTTAATGTTTTAAGCTAATGTTTCAAATAATAGTTTTCTTCAAAATATATTTTCTTGACAGTCTGTCTATCAGCTGGCATTAACCTGTAATCTTCTCATACTTGCTTAAGACACGTGCAGTTCTATCTTCCCATCCGAAACCATCCTAAACTAGAGAATACTATTCCAGTCTGGTTTGGTAAGGGAAGACGAGGAGACAATTGTTTAAAGGAAGGATTCCACACAGTGCCCCTTTAAGAATTTATGGTTCATTTATATGAAGTGCATTTCTTATTTTTTTAAATGCTGTATTCAACAGGAATGTGTTGAAAGACAGAGGAGAGTGCCTCTGCTGAAGGAACCGTGGGCCAGATTCAAAACCAGATTAGACCACTGGACCAAATGTATAGAAAATCTAAAGAACAAAGTTCATCACTATAAATGAACCCCCAACACGGTAAAACTGCAGATCTAAAGAATGAGCAATGCCTCTGATTTCTGTAGCTTAATGTGTGACTCACCTTCACTAGTGTGTACTGACAGTTGCCATCGTAGCGATACCATTTGGAGTCAAAGGTCTGGTAGTGTCCGTTCCCATAAACTTGGCATGAACCGGGGCACGGTTCATCAACACAGGTCCACTGACCGTCACGGCAGGTGCTGGGAGGTTAACCAAGACAAGTGAAAGTTTGGATTCATTTTGTATTGCTTCGTCACACATGAATGCTACCAGGAAACTGATTCCACCCTGTTATTACGGATCAATAGGACAGTTGATGTAACACAGATA
Organism: Esox lucius; assembly: GCF_011004845.1. Taxonomy (NCBI): domain Eukaryota; kingdom Metazoa; phylum Chordata; class Actinopteri; order Esociformes; family Esocidae; genus Esox; species Esox lucius. The sequence goes on from NC_047591.1 coordinate 7,769,478, forward strand.
CCTTTGCACCAGTTAAAATCCAGAAGGTCATGGTCAGTGCCTGAGAAGTAGCCGGGCTCACTCACCACGTTCTGCAGTTGGTCTTGACACTCTGTCCCGCGTCGAACACTCTGCCGCTGAACTCACAGGTGCAGTTATCCATCGTAACGCACACGCCCCTGTGGTCTTCCATCAGGCCGCCTGGACAGTAACAGCCACTGGTACAACTCTGAATATCACCCTGGTAAACAGAAACACCACAGTAGTTGCCCAGCATTGAATGTCTCCATTACAATTCAATTCAGACTTTATACAAGCAGCATGAAATATGAACACATACTCACTGAACCTACCGTTGGTTTGCTCAGACTGCCACACGTTTTTTGAGCTGTGTTTATAGGATATTCTGAGCAATGTACACACACTTTCCCCAGTGTGCAACCTGAAACAGACATACTTTAGTGTTATCTTAGAAACACAGTAACACCCTGCATCTCACTGCTGGCTTTCCTCCGAAGAGAAGCATGGTTTTGGTGGATCCCTGGCTGGGAAACTAGACGCTGCTAGACGTTTTGTTAGAGGGTCCGTGGTCACAAAATATCTCATAGCAATGATCGTAACAGAAAGAGGTGTTTTGATCCAGATGTTTTAGCTTAATTTCCAATCCAGCCCTCATTTTAACACGGCTCCCTAATTATCCCAGGCTTCTCATCTGCTCATTAGTCTCTACTCTTCTATAACTAAAATAAACTGTATGAAATCACTAACATAAGTGGTAATATAAGTTGCTCTGGATGACAGGGTCAGCTAATGTAAACGCAATTAAAAATAAACCAACTGAATTCATGTTTATGATTTGAACCATCCAGTAAGGAAATGAACAGAACAAATATATATTTTATTTACCACAATCCTCAGAACACTGCAATCGTCCATTCTCACATTTGCTGCGAAAGAGTATACAAAGGTGGACATTGAAAAAACACCTTACTCACTGCTTTACGTCGAACTAACAAACAGTACATTTTGTTACAGGACTAAAGCTGTGACGTGAGAGTTAACACTCAACGCCAGTATCGTAATCTATAAGGAGACCTTCCTACAGAAGTACACCTGAGGGAACTCACCACTGGCGTCCATCTAACACAATGAGCCCTGGGGCTGTTGCTCCTCCCAGGTGATGGCACGGGCACTCTGCCGAGGGGGTGCAGCGGAGCTCCCCGTTCAGGTGAGTGCCCTCCATGCAGCCACAACCCTCCGTGGGGGCATCCTCCACCCCACACCGGGGGTCTGGCCCGGAGAGGGAGAGACAGGTACGGTTGCACGCCCTCATTCCATAGTCAAACCTCAGATTGTTCTCGCAGGACAACGCTGGAAATAAAAAAAAAAAACGGAAGCAACGTGATTCAGTGAAATGAATCCCTGAGCACCTTCACGTGTCGGCCCTTTTATTAGGGCTACTCACTGCAGTTGGTAGCGGTTCTCCAGTCGCCCACTGTGATTCCTTGGTTGGCACAGGCTTTGGCGTAGTTTGCCAGGGCCACGCACAAACACTGCTGCAGGCCACCCCCACAGGTACATGTTTTCTGGATACAAGCCTGAACACATGTCACAAGTCCCGAATGATTACAAAACAGTTTGTTGTTTTACCTTAATGCATACAAAGTGTACAGTTTATTTATAGATTTATTCATGCTGGTGCTGCTTTATCCTTGCCTTGTGGTAGATGTCCGCTGGAACGTGATTGTGGCATTTGGCAAAAATTCCATCTGGGTCTCTCAGGGGTTGACACTTCTCATCCGCAAATATTTCTAAGAAGTAATCATCCATGTTAATTTCCTTCGTAGAAAATCAAGTGAACATGTGTGAGAAGCGATGAATTCTTCAGCGAGACTTTACCATTGTCAGTGTTGATGCAGACATTAATTATGTCGACAGGACAGTCCCCTACACTCCAGGAGAGGGCAAACTTTTCCGGTGAATTCTCCACAATACCACTGCTTGTGGTGAAGTCATCAGTGGTATCGGTGTTGTAGTTTCCACAAAGTCCTAGCATTAGGGAATCATGTACCGCTTCAGCATAAGCATTAGAAATAACCCAGTATATCAAAACCATAATAAAATACAGTATTTTTTAGATTCTTTCATTATAGTAAAGCAATTATAATGATCTTGTACTATAATGATAATGTTGATGAGGCAGAAACATTCGAATTATAAAAGCTAAGCACCTTCTGGCATCCCAACTTCCCTCTGTGGTAGAGTGATATAGAGCTGGAGGTCTGGAGATGTCTGAACTTGGATTTTCATGCCAAATGATGTCAGTACCTGGACATACATAGACGACTGCCAGAACACCAGTGCATGCTCTGACTGATGTAGCTCTTGGATTTCCTCTTTCTCAAACTGAACGCTGTTGTGAGTGAAAGTGTAGGTATTCTGCAATCAATGAACCAAAAGGTTTTTAGTTGCTGAAGAATAGAATAAACCCAGACACGGAATGGAGTTACAGTAACCGGAATACCAACAGTACCTGGTAAACCTGAAGTACCACTTTTTGGAGAGAGATCGTCTTCTCAGAAAATTGCATTGATATTGTCCAATTTAAACCCTGTTTTTTTTTTTATTCATAACACAAAAAGAAAGTTAGGTGAAAGTACTTTACGAATAAGTCAAACATTCACTGCAGGACAAAAATCATTCAACTTACCTTTGAAACCACGTATGTGCATTTACCAGGAAGGGTATATTCTTTTCCATCAAACGTGGTCACAAACTGCCCTTCAATCACACACCTGCTAGGACAGCTGTTTTGGGAACAGCTCCACTTGCCATTGAGACACACACTGCAGAAATGTTAAGACATTACTATCAAGTTAAGTGGACAAATATGTCTGAAAGTTGAATCCTATTCTTTAGTGCAGTCCTTCTGAATGGATATGCAACATGTCAACTGAGACTTTGGATTCACTCACCAGGTCTGGCATTTGGTAATGCGTTCTTCCCAGGCTGCGTAGGTCCTCCCAGCAAATTCGCAGGGACAGCTGGACACATTGACACAGTGTTGGCCCTCTGCTCGATCGTTCAGGACCTGACCTGAAACAGACATTTAAACCCTCATCAGCGTTTCTAATGTGAAAACTGAGCCAAGACTTTAAAGCCAGGCAAATCTGGTTGCCATGACATTTCAATTATTCAGACACTGAGTATTTATAGAAACCTTTTACACCACAACCTACACTTAACAGCGTCACAATATAAGTTCTACCTTGGGAACAGGCACATGTGCTGGTGATGTCCTGATTACTGGTTCTAGGTTCAGGGTTGGAACAGGTGGGCACAAACGCATCACCCAGCTCCTGAAAACGCAGGTCTCCTTGGCAACTGAACTCAGCTGGATCGCAACAGACACACACACGAAGACGTTTAGAACTGTTTAGAAGAAAATAACTTCAGTTTCAAGGTTTATTTGTCAAATGCACTGAACAACACTGTGTCATACTGCACAATGAAATTCTTGTGACGTGGCACCTGACAACTACATAGTGAGAATTAACAAGCAAAATATATGAGCAAAAATATAGCCAAACAAAAAATAAAGCAATAACATACATAACACTGTACACTAGCAGCAGTTTAAAAACTGTCAACTATCAGCAATACTGGTAGTAGTAATGAATATTATAGATATTGCAAGTACGGCAATAATATACATAACAATGTAAACCAGCAGCAATTTCAGAGAGAGTAGGAGGGGAGTATGAACAATATGGGTAGAGGTATTGAATATTATAGATACATATGAGTGTAATATGCTTATGAACTATACATGCAAAGGAATATTCTAATGCCCATTAAATGTACCTGAAAGGACATCGGAGCATCTGGAAAAGTGATTATAAGTAATGATGGACTGCAACTCCTTACAACAGATGTATCGAGCAACTAATACACAGCTCCAGAAAAAATGAAGAGACCATTGCACCTTTTTCTTTTCTTTCCAAAAAAGTTGAAAAGGAAAGTTTTGAGTGAGGGACAGAAGTGTTCAATTTGCAGTGGTCTCTTAATTTTTACCCTTCGGTTCCTCACTCAAAACCATTCTTTTCGACTTTTTTGGAAGAGAAAGAAAAAGGTGCAGTGGTCTCTTCATTTTTCCCGGAGCTGTATTAATAGCCTTTATGGATTCTTTAAAACCAAGACCTTATTGTAAAGTGTTAGATTTCTTTTCAACAGGAGTACTTACGACATTGGGTTATGGTTCTCCAGAAACCCCAGGCAAGGCTGGTGTCCTTACACTGATGGGCAATTTCTTTGTAAAATGCACATCCAACATGTTGATTGTTGGCATATCCATAAATATTTTTCTCACAAAGACTTATGTAGGTGACCGTTTCAGCCTGCAGACATTCAAGGTAGTGGGAGAAGAATGTCCGACAGACCTAGAAAACATTGCACATTATAATGTAAAAAAACATTCTTACGCACAGTCTGTACACCAATATAACCCTCAGAACTTACAGCAATATGGCATGTTGTAGCATAATTTATATCATGAGGTGATATGCCGTTCAAAGGTATTGATGTACCATTGAATAGATTAATGAAGCAGTGCAGACCATAATACAATATACATACCCTGTTCAAAGTCCGGAGGGGGTCCATGGTTTGGCATCGATCCCCTGGCAGAACACTCCCTGCAATCAATCCCTGGGGTTCGTCTACATTTCAAGGAATATATACTTAAGTGCACTGAAACAGCAGTTAACGGTCTAAGTAGAGCACAGCGATCATCAAGAAGTGTAGTAAGAAGTGCAATTGATATTCAAGTGGCTGTTTACTGGAATTCATTTCCACATGAATATGCTAATGTTAACGCTTTCATCCTGGTTTGGTTAGACAATTCAAATTGTTCAAATGTTTGGGCGAATGAGATCTCCTTTTTACCATTTACTGTCTTCATTCATCAGAGCTTCTCGTAAGAGGGTTACATTTAGAAGTACAAAAATATGTTTGTAAGGTAATCAACCTGGTGTGTTTGGATGTCCACATAATCCAGTCATTCCACTGTCTAGCTCCTGCTCCAGTTCTACCTGTTGAGGAACAGGATATCCCAGAGACATCGTAATCAATCATGCATTATATAATAGGTCATCTCAGTACCCAGAACCAAATTACCTTTATTAAATCCTGAGAGATTTATTAACAGATAACAATGATATACTGTATTTGACTGGTTCATTACCCAGAGAGAGTCGATGCCAACTCCCACACTGCTCCAGATGACTGACAGAGGTAGAACGGTGCTCCTCAGCTTGGTGTAGATACCGTACCGGAACACATGTTGATAGGTGTGGTCATATGGCAGAGACACCCTGTTGACATACACATTTTATTAATGTCAACAACAATTCACAGAAATGTTATTAAAAGTCAAAGTGTGCCATTGTAAACAAAAAACAACAACATAATATCCAGCAGTGGGTAGAGTACTGAAAATCTGTACTCAAGTAAGAGTAAAAGAATACCTGAGCACTAGCTACATATTTTGTTCAAGACATTATCTTGTGTAGTAATGCTCAGTACATCTTGTCAATCAAATATTTGTTATTAGTAAGACAGGTCTTGGGTGGAATGATTGCAACTAAGCCACCTGGTTAGCAGCAATTGCTTTCAACTAAAATCAGCTAGCTAGACTGGGTATGTTGCTAACTAAAGTGCATTACTAAATAATAAAGTTCGAGTCAAGCCCAATGAACCACTAATACAAATATACTAACAAGCTGTAGTGTTATTATATGTTGTAAGTTAGCTAGAATATTACATTATAATTAGTATATATTACTGCATTTCGTTGTACTGTACTTATACTTGTTCAATGACAAAAAAGTTTAATAAAAAAGAAAACTGATAGTTATAATAGGATTTAGATGGCTAAGTAGCGCGAGCCGATTCGCTAACCTTACCTCTACGTGCTTGCTGAGTTTTTGAAAGCAGAGATGGTTGCGAGTTTGGGAATAAAAAGACAAGATTTCATGATGACTGTGTTGCCTATTTTAAATATAAATCGAAACATGTCTTGCAACTGTGGCCAAGGATGGGAATATCCCTCGTCAACGTCCTCCAATTAACAACTTTCCATCTCGGTGTCTGTCATTGCTCATGACAGGGGCAGTTCAAAAATGAAATATACATTTTTTAAACACGTTTCTAAATAAATATTTATCCTCCCCCTAATGTAAATGTTATGATAAATAAAGGCCAAAAAACAAACTATGCTAAAGGTTAAAAAAAAGGGTTATTTCTAGGGTTATTTTGGTGTTGGTCTGGGTCAAAACTGAACAGAATGTGTAGTTCAGTTAATATTATTTATAGGTTTAACAGTGTTTTACAGCACAACGTTGATCTTTTGCTATTTTTTTTTTGCTCCTTCCAATAATTCCTTATTGGATTCATAACAAACCCAGTCATGAACTTACAAAAACTATGTGGTTAACCAGATTCATTCATGCATTATTTAGGCTTAGAACTAGAAGCTGATGAAGTTCAATTAGAAGTAATTACAGAGGGTTTAGTACAAATTTTAAAGAACACTAAACTAGTTAATGTAATCACATGTGTAAAAGTACTAGGGTAATTGGCCTGTAGTACAGATCACATTTAAGGGCATTGGATAAAAATCTAATTTATACAGTAAGGAAATACCAAATACTGGATGTCCACAGAACAACCTTCTAGCTTTACAGTCAGCTTTAGCTGGATCTTTGACACCATGTAAAAGATGAAAATTGTATAAAAGACTTCTGCATCTACTCCTTTGTGGCTAGGCCAATCAGTTTTTCATTAGTATATAGTCAAATCAAGCAGAATAGAAAATAACAAGATATAATACAAGTGAATAAATCACCAACATGCTCAGCTCGACGAAGATGGTTCCATTGTACAGAATCCGGGTCTGGATTTTGTTGACACTGATCTCCACATAGTCCATCAGTCCATTAGTGCCACGCCGCATGGTGATGTCACAGTCCACCCGGTTGTAAGTGAAGCGGGTCAGTGTGAATGGACAGGTGGAGCGGACATAGAATGAAGTTCCGTTGAATGTCTTGATGACCCCACTGCCGAACGTCTTACACACATCTGAAAGGGGAAAAAAAGTCAGAGATCAAAAACTCAATCATGAGTACACACACTGGTGGTATTACACTTGTAATCGCTAGGGACCAAACTTACTTTTATGGGTATCAATGGCTGAAAAAGAACCAACTGAGCCCAGAGCTGAAAACAACAAAAGATTATCCATAAGCTAAATGACATGCTCTTGTCTATCAGAATGCTTTAACTAATTTCACCATACTTCTGCAGTGTAGATAATCAGTTAATCAGAAATAAATAAATAAATGAAATGAAGCTAAATGTATAGAACGCCAAAACAAACCCAACCAGTCATGTTTTAAAGCATACTGTACCAAAGACAATGGAAAGTAAGGCAGCCTCCAATGTCCAGAATGGAGAAAGCATGCTCCAGAAACGGACTGAACAACCGAGTAACGAGAGAGTGTGGCAGGATAACCGACTGAAGAGTCTTTGGCTCTGGTTTTTTAAATACCTTAATCTCCTGTCCCACCTGCTTTTTGGAGGACAAGGAAACGAACCACAAGATTAAACTTACCCCTGTAGGTTAATGATAAGCCTGTATTACTTAAATCATTCCTGCATATCGACTTACTGTAGGTGTAGATTTCAAGTGTTTCACTCTCTTTAATACTAGGCTTTAGAAATGTGTAAAACCATTGGCCTGAAATGTTAAACAAATGCACCATGTTTCAAAGGTAGGATAAATATATTGTGGAAAGAAAACTACAATTCTATAAAATTCTATAACATCGAAATCGGTTACATTTTCTCTGAAGTTATATTAATCAATCAAATGTATTTATAAAGCCCTTTTTACAACAGCAGACTACAACAGTAGTGTTGAAACCTAGAGAGGACCCAGGCTCAGAGGGGTGACCAGTCCTCTTCTGGCTGTGAGATATTAAGAGTCCAATTGGAATAATGTATAAATGCATGTGGGCTAAATCCAGAGTCTATTTAAATTTAGACTAGGTCAGAAGTATGACCAGATGGACAAGGACAGGGACAGCAACGGGCCATTAAATGCATTACTCATATCAACAACGATTTATAGTGGGGAAGGAGAGCTGACCCAATCCCCCAGCACAATAATATAGCAGCGTAAGACCTTGGGACTGAAATCAATCCACCCACATTGCCAGGCATCAACCACAAATACCCTGGCCAGGAAAGTGGAGAAAGAAGAGAGTTTTTGGAGGAAGAGCCTAATTCAAAACCATGCCGCAGTACACACGTAACAAAGGCAGTGGAGTCTCTCTAGGCCACCATCATTCCCCTTTTCCCCATTAAATCAATTGTTGTCAGTGGAGGTTTCCTGACTTCATAAACGACTAGTCAAATTATTTTATGTGTAAATGAATACTCAGGAAGTATTTGGTTGTCGGCCTTACTTGTAAGGGAAACCATCTCTCAAATGTCTCCATTTGGCAACCCCTTTAATGTTGCATTTACAAACAAGTAGCAAAATACCTGTAAGTCTGGCTCAGAAGGAGTTTCCTTATTTTCTTGTATATAATCATTGCATCTTAAGATAAGAACAGTGTGTTAACGGCCACCAACATGTACTTCTGTAGAGGACCGGTATGGTCTCAGACCAGTGGACATAGACCAGTTGGCAACAGATGCCATATAGTTAATGTTGTATTTGGCAACCATGGGTCTCACAAGGGAAATTGCCCTTTATAATTGGTGAAGCATTAAGTAATTTTTAAAACCAGGAAAGAGGAAGAAATTTAGCCTTTGTTGTTCCATTTTCCTCCACTGCCCTTCTCAAACAAAAGGAGAAAACTAATAGGCAACGCCTTATACTGAACCAACAAGAGAACATGAGGGGGGATTTCACATACAAGGAGCCCAGGAATCTTAATCACATTCTCCTTTCGACTTCTTTGTTGCAAAACAAAAGTGTTGAATTCAAAGCATAACACTTATGAACCCTCCCCAACCACAAACCCTTTCTGATGGTAAATGATAAAACCTGCACGCCCATGTATAATAATATAATCAAAAAATACATACTGCTGTGCTAACAACGAACAGGCAACAGTAAAAACATCGATCCCCAAAAACAATAATAATAATGGAAATCCAGACTCAACTCATCTAAATAGGTTTAGTAGTTTCTGAGATGAGGCCTGTGCCGTACGGATGGAGGCTGATCCACTGGGGACAAAATTGACTGACCATTCCATCCTGCAGTCATGTAACAACTCTCAAGACAGACAAGAGATCAGCCATTTCCCGACCACAGCTTCCCTGTCTAATGGGACCAATCAGTGACCATTATCAGGGGTTGGTCCTGAACAGCACTATATTCCCTAGAGATTGTACTAGATTTGACTACAGCCCTAAGGTCAACACTAGCAAACTATAATATAGGAATATAATATTTGGAACACAAGCCAAGCCTTTCTGAATAGAGGTTGGTTGGAATTAGGCTGTGGAAAACCACTCCCAATGTGAAAAGACATGAACATGCAATATTCTGTCATTTCTAATCATGAGTGACAGGAAGCTAGAGTGACAGTGATTTGCAATACAGAACAAAGGATTGGTTACCAAATCATTATTCACCAGGAAGAGTTAAAGATTAAACCGCAATTGATTTTTTATGCATCCCACGTGATGACTGTTCAATGGAATGGACATCATTAAACATATGGGCACACCACATGACAATAAAGGAATTAAACTGTGTTTAAATGACAGGGCATAATCTCTTGTGCATACAGGACACACCTACATTTAGTTAGCCTCATAGCATAATTACTTAAGTAATTTTTTGGCCATATTGTGATATCTGCCTAACCTTACTGTCCTACCACTGCTGCATCATCCTGCCTTTCTTCCTATGTCCTTAGCCAATCACAACACTTATTAGAATCCAAAAACACTATCTGCCTTAGTCATCTCTTTGACTTAGGCAGAATTAATCTGTGTTCATACCAAAAAAAGACCAGTGTGATGTATGTGTCGGCGCCAAGGTAGGAAATACAGATCAGGATACCCTTACTACTCACTTGAAATTAAAGGCTCAGGTTTAAGCTGAAAAAGCTAAGGATAAATAGGAATCCAGTGACAAACTTTCAGTGTGGACAATGGACTTTCAATGCATTCTTCTGTGCCCCCAGACGAAAGCAAGTACAATGTATTACAAAACTAAATTACAGATGTCCAACTTTACTTTCTTCAACATGAACAACAAAGATGGATATTGTTAAGCTTGGGAAGAGCATGAAGGCTCCCTCAGCAGTGAGGTTTTTGCCGATCTGCAGTCCAAACACTTCGAATCAATCCTAGAGGCCAACGGAAACATTGAGAAAGTCATTGTCTGGAGTGATGGCTGTGGATATCAAAATCGGTGTGGTGCCATCAGCAACACCTACCTTCATCTGGCCATGAAGCATGGTGTCACCATAGAGCAAAAGTTTCTGGTTGCTGGGCACACACAAATTGTGTGACTCCATGCATAGCCTCATTGAGCGGCGCATCGTCAAAGATATTCACACTCCACGTGATTACATTGTCGTCTTTGAGACTGCACGAATGCATCCATCCCCATACGAGGTGACTCAGCTATACCACAATGACTTCATGAAGTTATCTGGGGCCTATGTCATCAATATTTGACCAGGTAAAAAAGTTGGTGACCCCACAGTCCATGGCCTCCGGGCTCTCCAGTACTTGGCTGATGGTCGAATCCGGTACAAGTTGGATTTTGAGTCTGAATGGGAGGACCTGCCTCAGCGAATCAACATCCCCGAAGAACCATTCCACTGGGTCCCACTCTTTCCTGCCCAATTACCAATTACTCTCAGGAAATTCAATGACTTGCAGGCAATGAAACCAGTACTACCAAGAGTGGCCCACCAGTACTATGACAACCTCCCTCATCCATAGACAGTGTAAAAATGAGTGTGTACAGCACCTGAGTGGAACTTGGTGGGAAAGGAAAACAGTGGTTAAGGTCAGACATTAAGCAACAACTTGGTTAAGGTTGGCAAGTTACACATCTTGGTTATATTTAGGATAGTAAAACAACTTTTCCCAGCCAACACGTTTATGTGGGGCCCATATGGGTTACAAATGGGCGACAGGGGTACAGAGTGGGCATGGGCTCAAAATGGGCTTCTTATCTGGGGCCCACTTGGGTCAACTGAGTAAGTCCAACATGGGCAAACCCAGTTGGGCTCCCTTTGTGGGGCCTAGGTGGTTCACTAATGGGAAATTAGTGCATGTGTTGAAAATGTGCTGCACTTGGGGACTAATTCAGTTTACAGAGGAAGTGCAAACAGTCAAACCCAAATTATTTTTTTTTTACAGATAGTACACACATATGCACCTTTGAAATTACTTTTATCTATACAAATGCCAACACAATTGCCATTTTAACCAATTTTCGGCCAATTAAAAGGATCAAGACCCTGCAGATACTGTCACAGTGGTGCAGTCAAAAGTATGCACACTTTTACTCACAATATCATTTAAACAGTTACAAAAAGACACCTACAGGTTCAGACACTTAATACAACGGTGACACAAATAATATATATTTTTTTTTATTCATTCAGCACCCATCGCCCTTTTCGTGCCCGCGAGGCCACGACACCATTCACTCTCTCAGTCTCACTCACTCTCTGCTGCAATTTTCGGGAGGAGTTTCGGAAGATTCTCGCTTCGTAGTCAAGGCTAAGTCAAGGTAACAAAGTTACATTTCACAATATAAATGTTAATTAAAATACATTGTTTTCAAAAATTGTTCACCAAAAGCTTCTTGTCACTTTAGAATTTCGAATTCCCCCAGATCGCGCCATATTTTCCCTTATTTCTGGCGCCATGACCAAATCACACATCAAACAGCCAAAATGAAAGCATTTCCTTATACATTTTTCAAATGCAATTACAAGACAAGCCTGTTTAATCGTGTCTGCTCTCGTTTATTTTGTGATCACAGAACAACGCCTGTTATTTTAAGTGTGCGCATTCAATGAAAAAATCCAACCCACTCTCTTCCTTTTGCATACATATAACACGAGTTCACACAATGTCGTGCTATGCATACGCCAAAGTCATTTTTTGCGTGCAGTTGAGACGCGATCTCCTCCCATTAATAATAATGGTGGTCAATAAAATCATTTCATTGACACGCACTAACTGAAACCTATTTGACGTCACCATCATCGAGTCACGGATTTCCAGAAGAGTAACTAATCGTTTAAAAGCCGTAGATTAACCTTTTTCTTGAAAGAACGTAAAAGGGTAAAGGTAAAACTTTAATATCGCATTTATTCACCATTGTCCTTAATTGGAGGAGATCGCGTCTGAACTGCACGCAGAAAAGTACTTTGGTGTATGCATAGCACAAAACTGTGAAGTGTAAACCCGTGTTATATGTACGCAAAGGGAAGAGAGTGGGTTGAAAAAATCCCCTTCTCAAATGTACATTTTTTCATAAATCTTTAATAAATCTTTAACAAATGTCTATTTCATCACAGAACAACTAGTATCCGCTTAATTATGAGATTCGAGAAGCTTTAACACCATCTCTGCGGCCTGTGCTAATTTTTACTTTTTTAATTTAACGTTAGTGCTAATTCAATTAACAAATGGCACAAAATATACCGAATTAACGTTAAACTTTAGAATACTGTTCCAATTCCTTCCTAATTTATGCATTATAAACTCGTACAGTAGTTCTCTTAGTAGTTATCTGGGAGGTATGAAAAACATAGCAGTTATTGATTAGTTATTGAACTATTTCAATAATCAGAGTTCCTTGTTAGTTAATATTAGTTAGTAGAATGTTAATAATGTGTTACTCATTTGTTCCTGTGTAGTTATTCATTGATGATGGAAGAGTATTCTAAAGTTTTACTCAAAATATTATTATAACATTTTACCGTCAGGGTACATGAATTATCATGAATTCATGGGTACATGAATTATCATGAATTCATGTATAACTACATGCATGAATTATGCATTCATTCATGCATTAATATCTCATGAATCATCAGGAACTAGCCTAACACGAGTTCAATGTTTTTCATTTACAACTTCATGGATGAACAACACCTTGATTAAAACATTAACTAAGATGAGTACATCATCATGAAACTACTGTATTTGAATGCCAACAACATTTGTCTGCTATGAGCTGTGATTGGTATATTGATTGGTATATTTTGGTGTCTATTTTCCAAATACAGTTGTCATCATTAACTAAGCATTATCTATCAATGACTTCATCATGTGTGTGGCCCCTCAACTAAAATGCTGACTAGGTCCTTTGAAACACTTATGAACAATATGGTGGCATAACTGTAAACAAAGAATCATAATCATGTGTAATAAATCATATTTCATGATGATGTACTCATCTTAGTTAATGTTTTAATTAAGGTGTTGTTCATCCATAAAGTTGTAAATAAAAAACGTTGAACTTGTGTTATTTCCTGATGATTCATGAGATAGTAATGCATGAATGAGTGCATGATTCATGCATGTAGTTATACATGAATTCATGATAATTCATGTACCCTTACCGTAAAGTGTTTCCAATAATTATAATTAGAATAGAAAAAAGGGGCATAAATGCTATAAAAGGGTATTCTCTCCAAACAAGTACAAATCTATATGAATTATAATTATTCAATGCTTTTTAACAGTTAACTGTATACAATTTCTGGCACTGTGTGCTCACGATACAGGAAGATTACAACGATGAAGTCAAGTATGGCTTTTGGGTAACAGAGAAGCTAGTGTAAGTAAGCTGTACAGCTTGGGACAGACACGATTTGAGAAGAAAAAAACCATAAGGCTGTTGTACTTTCAACAATAGCCTACATAACATGTTACAACAATGTCATTTGTCTGTTTTCCTTAAGATGTGGTATATTTATTATGTAACAGGTGTTTCTGCCTTATGTTAATCAGTTTGTATTAGGGTGTTATTACAAACCAAACAAATTATTATTATGATTATACAAATGATTTTGCCTCAATTAGAATTTTTAACTGTTTGAAAGTGATAAGCTTTTTATCTTACAGAAAATAATGGAGCAATCTCAGAGAACAAAGAGAAGGAAAATGCCTGCAAAAGTAAAATAAAATGTGGACAGTCTGATTCAGCCATGGCAAACTAAGTATTGTGGTCACTACCAAAACATTACTGTCTTTACCAAAAATGTGCACTCACTATCATAACATGGGATGTTTTGTCAAAAATAAAGTATATTGAATTATCAACTAAGATGTTATGATAGTGTGAAAAAATATATATTTATAAGGTAGATGTAAACAAAATCGTAATAGGTCATTATAAGCCTTCTTAATAAATTATTTAATATTGTGTTTCGGTAGTGACAAATTTGGGGAGAAGGAAAATATTCCAGCATTTTCAGAAAATACAATATGAGAATTAACTGCACAATTACTAGAAAAGCATACCTTGGATATTATACAATTTCCATACATGAAAAATTTGTGGGGAAAAAATTTCAATGTTTCCAACTCTGACTTTGCACCAGTTCTGTAGAATGGCCCATATAGACTCAGCAGTCTTACCTCGATCCATTGACAGTTTGCAGCTTCCCCCCACCAACTATTCTCCACACTTCTAGTCCTAACCACTTACATGCGGGGGGAATACTCTGGGTTCGGGCTGAATTCAGAGCTTGGAGCCCTCCCTCCGAAAAGCATGCCAAATATGCATTAAATCTTAACCCCTCTAATTGTATGTAAGTGTGAACTCGTGAAAAGTGGTAAAAGTTGGTCAAAATGTAAATTTTGTGCCTCTAATATGTGCAGTTCAGGGGGTGTTCCGGGACAGGTTTGAAAACCCCTTATCTACATAAACTTGAAAAGGAATTGCAAAAGTTGAAAAATTGTTGATTTATTTATTTTCTCTTTTCAAAGGGCCGTTGCGAGAGCGACAACAGAGGACTGAAATTCTGCACTTTTGTTTTTGTATGTGAAATATAGAGTTTTCTGACAGAGGACTGAAAAACTGCACTTTGTTTGTGAAATATAAAGTTTGTCAAAAGCTTTCACTTTTGATACTTTTCTGTTAATACACATATGTTAATAAATATTCTGTTAATAAAGTAAAGCTTGAAGTAATGGTTACTGTTCATTTCTTACATATAATGTTTGTATTTAGGGGTTTACTGTAAAATAAGGTAACCCAAAAAGACAAATATGGTAGCCCATATATACACCCGTTGTGGCCCATAAGAGCCCTAGATAAGACCTATCTGGGTCCCATCATCAACCCATGTGGGCAGACTCCTGTAGTCCCTAAATGGGGACTACCTAGGCTACCCATATGGGCCCGATATGGAGCCCATCAAGAGCCCATCATCAACCCATCTGGGCTAACACGTGGGGCCTCCATGGAAACTGCGGCCAAAATTAGCTGGGTCCCAGTTGGGAAGCCCAGGTGGGACCCGGATATCAGCCCATTTGCAGCCTGTTTGGGCCCCACATGGGTGTGTTGGCTGAGTTGTTATGTTATGTTTGCATTTATATGTAAGAGAAAAAAAGTCATGGCATATTCTGCCTAAATCACTTTTATTTGTTAGGCAATTGATGATGGATCTATTTCTTTTTGCATACTTGTTCAAACATCTGGTTGAATTTACTGTTATAATATCAATATAAAATAACAATGTGATTTCAATTTTTTTAGTTTTTTCTTGTTTTCCAAAAACATTGAAATATGACTTAGGCAATTATGCTATGAGGCTAACGATTTGTAAAAAGCACTTCAGTTTTTGTAATACTGAGGTTTGCCCTGAAGAGGGCACAACACAATCACATTTGTTGAGGAGAAAATGAAAAGTGCAGAGATATGCGTTAAGCATATTCCAGGTGTATGTTGATGTTTTTGGTATACATTTGAACAGAAGCGCAGGTGTGTGTGTGTGTGTGGGGGAGGGGGGGGGGGGTGACCCCAAATATATATTTTACCGACAGGTCAATTTTATCCCTGGGAGCCACTGAACAATACAATATGCAACACAAACATACGCCCTTGCATTTTAACTTACAATGCATTTCAATAGATTATCCTATTAAAAGACCCACCTTGTTGTTAGATCGCAATATTAGGCATACCGTGGAAATAGAAGAAACAATGACATGCATGACATACAATGACACTCATTTAAAATATGATCACCATTTCCTTTATGGCAGCTGGACAGCATTTATTTATACGTCAAAGAGACGCTGGCAATGACGAACGAACACACCGCCTCCTCCTTGCCTTGCTTTACCTTTGTTTTTTCTTCATCACACAAAGCGAGAGGAAGAGAGAGAGCGAGCAGAGCTGCCCTCATCAGTACCACTGAGATGACACTCCCCTAGCCTGTGACCACGGTTCGAGACGAACTACAATCCACTCGAATTGTTTTTGGACCACACGTGTGGAAAACTGATTTGGATACACGAAACGCGCAGTTTGCATTAAACTTGACTGAGGACAACAACAAAAACTACTTCATACATAACCAAATAAACTAACCGCCCTGTGAACGTTTGTTGTTTTTTTGTTTCCCATATGTCCCGAAAATTAAGCGGAAATGACTATAATCTTCGTAGTATGAGCAACCTGATGGGTGAGAGAAGGAAGAAAGTAAACGATGACGGAGAGCGGAGCCTCATCAAAGCTGCGTCCAGCGCGAGCATCAACAACCAGGCTACCGCGGCCAATGCCGCGTCCGAAGCCGCTAACACCGCCACCGGGGACATGGAGAGAGCGGCACGTAAACAGTTCCAGCAAGATGTCACACCTGCGTTTGTTTACGTTCTGTCCGCCTTCTCTGCGCTGGGTGGCTTTCTTTTTGGCTATGACACCGGGGTGATCTCCGGAGCGATGTTGCTCATCAAGAGGGAGATGAATCTCAGCGCCCTATGGCAGGAGGTTCTGATCTCTAGTACGGTGGCAGCCGCTGCGCTCGCCGCTTTGGTTGGCGGATTCTTGAACGGGGTTTTCGGGCGCAGGATCTGCATCCTCTTGGCCAGTTTTATCTTCACAGCCGGAGGAATAGTGCTGAGCGCGGCTCCCAATAAAGAGGTCCTCCTAGTCGGACGTCTGATTGTCGGGCTTGGACTCGGTAGGTGCCACCTATAGTTTGTGACACTTTTTACTGTCGCCACTATAGTAGTTATCATGACTCAGTGCCTTGGGTCATTACAAGTCCTTTATGAATTGTGATTAACGGGCCTACAGTACACTGTTTAATCGTTTGTGTCATAGTAATGCGACTGTTTTTCTGTCAGCTACAGTACAGTAAGTTAGGTTTCACGCGACCTGTTTAACTACAATTAGGCTACTTTGGGTATGGCAGGTCGGATGGGATAGATAAGCCTACGTGGGCCTAAATTGGAAACATTAACAGCAAAACACACGTCATATAAAAGACAATGTAGGCTAAAGTTGCGTTTAAGATAAACCAAGGTTAAACATACACTTTCATTTTCCAACTCTTCTGACGCTAGAAAATAAGCACGTTTCTGTAGCCTACAAGTGTAGGTGTCTACAGGTGTAGGTGTCTACAGGTGTAGGTGTCTACAGGTGTAGGTGTCTACAGGTGTAGGTGTCTATAGGTGTAGGTGTCTACAGGTGTAGGTGTCTACAGGTGTATGTGTCTACAGGTGTAGGTGTCTATAGGTGTAGGTGTCTACAGGTGTAGGTGTCTACAGGTGTAGGTGTCTATAGGTGTAGGTGTCTATAGGTGTAGGTGTCTACAGGTGTAGGTATCTACAGGTGTATGTGTCTACAGGTGTAGGTGTCTACAGGTGTATGTGTCTACAGGTGTAGGTGTCTATAGGTGTAGGTGTCTATAGGTGTAGGTGTCTACAGGTGTAGGTGTCTACAGGTGTAGGTGTCCACAGGTGTAGGCTACGTACCATGGTTAGCTCACTTCCATCTTCAATTTCCCCTCAGATGTTAATTAGGGATGTGGTTATGAAGGATGTGGAATTACTAGGCCTATTGCCTAATTCATTATTGTTGGAATCAGGAAAAGTAAGGGGTTTCACTGGATGTTTTTATTTATATATAAACATCTATTTTGTGATGTACAACTTCCCTATCAACCGAAATTAGCCTAAATTAGGCACGCAGATAAAAAAAAAACGTACAACCAACATTTGGTAACGTCCCTGGCCCTAAGCTTTTCATGGTATTAAAGATTATTAGCTAACCATCAACCCAGAGGTGGGCCTACCTTGTGCCCAAAAAGTTAGCATGGGCAGTGCCAATAATTGTCTATTCTGAGGTAGTAGTCCACTGTGGGACTTAAGGAAGGATAACATGATTCCAATCGGGTCATCAGTAGGGATCAGCCAATTATTGAAGAAGTTAGCAAACATTGAATAGCTGCAGATGCATACCTGTTCAAATAACACACTACAGGTGGCAGTATTCACCCTTTCAGTTATTCTTTCAACACATACAAAGGTTAAATTTGAAGCCCCAAATTGGACATAGGCTCAGTGCTGCTGGCTATGGCAGAGGCGAGACACCATAGTGGCAAACATGTAGTTATGCCACATCTATCTAAAGAGGATGACACAATCTAACCCTTGATAAAAGCACTTCACTCTTATAGCTTCTTTCAGTTACTCTGTATTTGGCTTCATTGCACATATATACATTCCACTTGTAACATACACTATAATACTTGTACATTTGCACTCCTGGTTAGATGCTAACTGCATTTTGTTGTACTGTACTCATACTGTTCAATTAAAATAAAGTTGAATCTAATCTAACGACTATAAGCATGAAAAGCCCACGGGTTAAAGAAGGATCCAATGATAAAAACCTGGATGGGCTCAGCCAATGATCCGAAGTTGTTAATAGTTTTCAGCAATATTACTGACATCCAGTTGCAACAAATGCCACAAAATCGGTTCAGTGTATAGACTGATACAGGAGTGAATTTTCATTCCTGTCCTATGAATGTTTTTCGGTACTGTCCCAATCACGCTTACGTTGTTATCCTCCTAGAACATCACTATCCTGCCCCAATTCAAATCACTCAAGTCCCGCCCCATCTCATTTCCACTTTTAAAAGTTAGATGTGGGCTTAAGGTGTGAAGGTAAATAGTGAGAGAACTTTTAAGAAAAAAGACAAGACAACTTCCAGCAAAACAAAAAACAAACGAATTGCGGGTTATCGTATCTTCTGATGAGAGTATAGCTTTCTACTGTATCAAACTGAGCGAAGAGTATTCTATCTCGCTGACAATAAGCCAATAGAATACAACATTTTGAACTGCGTTTTCAACCCTCCTACTTTATTCAGACTATTAATAAACAGCAAGCCTCCCTGTTTGGTGCTGTAGCACCTTCTCATTTTCACATTTGTTCTGTTATTTTAATTCCATCTGCATTTGATTAGATATCTAATAATTGCCACACGGAAGTTCTTATATTAATTTAGTCTAGTTCCGCTTCGATGACGTTGTATTAGGAACAAAAACAAGTACCTGCCAGTTAATTGATGATTGTTTCTTATTATTTCAACGAAAACCCGTTTAAACTTAAACTTTAAACCCAAAGCTCATGACCATAGGTGAGAGTAGGAACGTAGATTGACCGGTAAATCAGGAGCTTCGCCTTGCGGCTCAGCTCTTTCTTCACCACGACAGACCGATACATCGACCGCATTACTGCTGAAGCTGCACCGATCCGTCTGTCAATCTCCTGTTCCATCCTTCCCTCACTCGTGAACAAGACCCCTAGATACTTAAACTCCTCCACTTGAGGCAGGCACTCTCCACCAACCTGAAGTGGGCAAGCCACCCTTTTCCGACTGAGGACCATGGCCTCGGATTTGGAGGTACTGATTCTCATCCCCAACGCTTCACACTCGGCTGCAAACCGTCCCAGCGCATGCTGAAGGTCCTGGCTTGAAGGGGCCAACACGACAACATCATCCGCAAAGAGCAGAGACGAAATCGTGTGGTCCCCAAACCTTTAAATATTTTTAATATTTCTTAAGACAAATCATGTATATTTAATGTAAATTGGGTTAGACAGCCAATTACACAACTAGATGTAGTCTAGCCAACGTTAGCTTAGTGGTTCTGGGTGCTACAGTTGGCTAGTGTAACAAGATATCAAGCTAAGCAACCTTTATAATAACGCACACATCTTTTTGCATTTTCAGAAAGAAAGCAACAACTCCAAGTCCAACTTCTAATTTTTCATTGGGTAACTAGTCAAACTAGAGTTAGCTTTTTCGCACATCCAGCAAAATCCAACGCTTTTTCAAATTGCGCTACTCTACGAAATCTTTCCTCACTTCGCAGTTTTCGATGTGTCCGGTGTTGTAGGGTGTACAATGATTTTCGGGGCATGCTTTTCGCCAGAGCGAAGGGCAACGACGGCCATGGCGGTAGTGGCCGCAGTGAAATTCCCATGCTGGTTGTATGTTTGATTTTTTTATTCAATGTTTTAAAAACATATTTATTTGAACCCAAATAACAATTGCGCCCTCAGTTGTGTGTGTGATAATCATGCGCGCAAAGGTGGCCGCGGATTACCAAATTAGTGATCGATGAAGCCCTAGTTTAATTCTCTCCGGTTTTGGTTGGTTAAAATCATAGACTGTAAAAAAAAAATGGACAACGCCCCTTCGCTCTTTTCCATTGGTGAAAACTGAAGCCGCCAGTGTCCCGATATGGCACTGACATCTTGGACTTGCGTCTGCGCAGATAGCGATCTTGGGACCAGTTCTGCGCAGTAGTTATGCGCAGTAGCGAGCAGGAAGTAAAGCCGTAAAGCCGCAAAATCAACGGACCCACCCCTGTGCCCCGCCCTCACTCTCCCTCGCAGAATGTGCATACCGTAATCAATCGCAAGCACACGCTGCACTGTTTTGGAAGTGGAGTCCTGCTCCTGTGAACTCTGTCTGCTCCGTTCCACTCCAACCTCATTAAAATACGATATGTTATAGCCTAACTTACATCATGTTTAACCTTAATTTAGAATAGGCCTAATACAAAAATAATTGGTAACTTCTAGCTAACGATCACCTGCTAGCTATTAACATGGTTATTAACGAGGCTTGTTCTCTTTTAGCTAACGTTAGCTAGCCCATTACATTTATTTACTAATTAAATAGCTTATAAATTTAACTTACCGAAAAAAATTCAAAGATCGATTGGAAATGCCAGATAGGTTAGCACAATCTAATGCAGAACAACCCATTATGTCCGTGTGAAATTATATCAATTATAGAAATTTAGAGATTAAATTTAAAGCTCCAATCTCCTTAGTCCTCCGAAGATCGCGAAAAAAGCCTGTTGGCGCTTCAGTGGCTCCTCGGCTCAGATAGCTGTCAATCACGACGTCACACCACCGTTTTTAG
Organism: Esox lucius; assembly: GCF_011004845.1. Classification (NCBI taxonomy): domain Eukaryota; kingdom Metazoa; phylum Chordata; class Actinopteri; order Esociformes; family Esocidae; genus Esox; species Esox lucius. The sequence continues at coordinate 7,790,978 of NC_047591.1, forward strand.
AGCATTAAATAACTAACTAAAAACCAACTTATTTTAAAAACAAACTCTTGAATTTACATTAGCGTGATACAAACTACAGTAAATGACAGAAACCAGCTTCGGAAAAAAGATATTTGAAGGGTAATTTAATTGTTTAGTTGGTCTCGCGTCCCATTGAATAACATGGGGAGGCGGGGTTTATGACCTATACTAGGACCACTCACCAGGGGGCGATCGAGACGTTTTGGCTTCACTTTTCAGGGCTTGTGCGGCATGCTTGGTTAAAATAGAGTATACAATCACCTAAAGGATTATTAGGAACACCTGTTAAATTTCTCATTAATGCAATTATCTAATCAACCAATCACATGGCAGTTGCTTCAATGCATTTAGGGGTGTGGTCCTGGTATAGACAATCTCCTGAACTCCAAACTGAATGTCAGAATGGGAAAGAAAGGTGATTTAAGCAATTTTGAGCATGGCATGGTTGTTGGTGCCAGACGGGCGGGTCTGAGTATTTCACAATCTACTCAGTTACTGGGATTTTCACGCACAACCATTTCTAGGGTTTACAAAAAATGGTGTGAAAAGGGAAAAACATCCAGTATGCGGCAGTCCTGTGGGCAAAAATGCCTTGTTGATGCTAGAGGTCAGAGGAGAATGGGCCGACTGATTCCCAGCTGATAGAAGAGCAACTTTGACTGAAATAACCACTCGTTACAACCGAGGTATGCAGCAAAGCATTTGTGAAGCCACAACACGCACAACCTTGAGGCGGATGGGCTACAACAGCAGAAGACCCCACCGGGTACCACTCATCTCCACTACAAATAGGAAAAAGACGCTACAATTTGCACGAGCACACCAAAATTGGACAGTTGAAGACTGGAAGAATGTTGCCTGGTCTGATGAGTTTCGATTTCTGTTGAGACATTCAGATGGTAGAGTCAGAACTTGACGTAAACAGAATGAGAACATGGATCCATCATCCCTTGTTACCACTGTGCAGGCTGGTGTTGGTGGTGCAATGGTGTGGGGGATGTTTTCTTGGCACACTTTATGCCCCTTAGTGCCAATTGGGCATTGTTTAAATGCAACGGCCTACCTGAGCATTGTTTCTGACCATGTCCAACCCTTTGTGACCACCATGTACCCATCCTCTGATGGCTACTTCCAGCAGGATAATGCACCATGTCACAAAGCTCGAATCATTTCAAATTGGTTTCTTGAACATGGCCCCCACAGTCACCAGATCTCAACCCAATAGAGCATCTTTGGGATGTGGTGGAACGGGAGCTCCGTGCCCTGGATGTGCATCCCACAAATCTCCATCAACTGCAAGATGCTATCCTATAAATATGGGCCAACATTTCTAAAGAATGCTTTCAGCACCTTGTTGAATCAATGCCACGTAGAATTAAGGCAGCTCTGAAGGCGAAAGGGGGTCAAACACAGTATTAGTATGGTGTTCCTAATAATCCTTTAGGTGAGTGTATATCTACGTTATTAGATGATCCATATAAAATGTGATTTAGTTATCTACTATCAATGCGTCTTTCTCAGAACAATGATAGGCCTACGGGGTGTTATATCTTTTCAGACAGGAATTCTTTAGAATATTAGGCAGCTATTTGTTAGATATAGCTGCAGGGGCGACTGGTCATTAGGGGCAGGTGGGGCACAGCCTTTCTGTCAACAGAAAGAACTGCAACAAAATTATGTTATTGTTATTTCTCGAAGATTACTTCCTATAATTTTTTATCTATGAATATAGCATCTTCCTAAATTGCATATCATTTGTGTTTGGATTTTATTTAATGTTCATTGGTCCCTGCCTTGCTGCTTCAGACTGCGTTCTGCTGATTCGAGTTTGCAGTAGTAGGCCAAAGGCTAAGCATGAATGTGGGGCTTGCCCCTCTCTCAATATGAAATGTATGTGTGAAAATATGAATATTCATGCTCAGAATGTTAGGGTGATCAATATAGATCACACGAATGTGATGCCAAATGGGGCTGACAGCCGGTAGCCCCGCCACAGCATAATTTCGTATTTTAGACCTGATTGGCTGTCTGTCTGTCTGGCGTCAACATTAGTCAGCAAGAAGAGCGAGGAAGGTAGATTGTCTTAACTAGCTTGTTAGCTTTACAAACACCAGATAACTTGAGAAAATGAATAAAGTGGATTTCATACTCAAGGACCGGTTTGAAATCTTTAATTTGGAGGAGAAACTTGAAGTGAAGCCACGGGATATGGTAATAATATATGCAGGTTTAACGTGGAGTGGTTTTTGAAGAAAAAGTGGCCAACGCTTAGCATATAAAAGAAGGCACTCTTATGTTTTCCATGTCTGCTATTTGGTGGAGATGGTACTTGGTCGAGGACGGGTTACAAAGATTTGAAACATCTTTCTGAGAGGATTACAAAACATAAGAGCAGCGGGAGTCATCTGGACAATGCTGTGAAATTGGGCTTACTTGGAAGGGTAAATGTCGCAGCCCAAGTTGAGAGTGCATACAGGCGCTCCATTGAGCAGCATAACAAACGATGGAGGAAAACAGGTACGTTCTCAGTCGGATCATAACATGTATTAAACTGTGTGGACAATGTGAAACCGCACTGTGGACTCCCTGAATCCTGGAATATTCAGATGCATTTTCGAGACTATGTGTGAGGGTAATTCGAGAATTCAGAGGCACTATGATGCTCTGCCCATCTTCAAAGGGACATTAGCCCCGTTCAAAAATAACTTTTAGACTGTATGTATGAAGTGTACAGGGAGGAGGTAGCCAAGCAAGTGGAAGATAAATCATTTGTTGCCATACAGGCAGATGAGACAACTGTAATTCACAAATGGTGGTTGTGTTGCGATACGTGTTGCCTGACAATACAGTGACAGAGAGGTTTTTGGAGTTTGTGGAAGTCAAAGATAAAACTGGACTTGGCCTCTCTAATAGCATCAAGGATGTGCTGGAACCACTGAAGGTGGGAGAAAAGCTGATCACTCAGACTTATGATGGTGCGGCTGTAATGAGTGGATATCTCGGAGGGGTACAGACGCTAATGAAAGAGACATACCCACATGCCCAGTTTGTTCACTGCTATGCTCTCCAGCTGAGCCTGACCTTGTATCAACTTTTTTCAGCAAGGATGAGTATCCTTGTTTTTTTGCAGATTTAACTGCTTTTGCCACTTTTCTTGGCGCTCCAAAACGTGTTGTGGCACTTGCTGAGGCAACACAGAGACGCATTCCAAGGCCACCCGCTGTACGATGGAACTTTGATAGTAGAACTGTCAATGCAGTTTGGGAATACCGCGCTGCGCTGCTCTTGTGTATGGAGGACATACACACACAACCAGGATGGGATTAGCCCACCATAAATGAGGCAAACAGCCTGTCAAAAAAACTCAGGGACCAAGCCTTTCTGGAGCTGCTGGAATTTTATTTTTTTCTTCCTTATTCCAGAAGCTGATGTTTTATACAACACTCTGCAGAAATGGAGCAACGATGCATCTGGGATTAGCAGTGTGCTCACCCGTTTCAAGGAAAATGTCCAGAATAAGCAGAAGCAAACTGATGAATTGGCTGCCACGGTTCATGATGGAACAGACGAGCCAGGTGATGAAGGAGGCATGCGACGCAGTCATCTCCCTGGTGGAGCAGAGGTTTTCACAAAGTGACCACCTGATCGCTGCCAAGCTGGTTGACAGCTCGCTCTTTCCACAATTTCTCCTGTCCTTCCCTACATCTGAGCTTGACTGTGCGGTGAAACTATGGCCTCTAGGAAACAAGGAAAAGTCTGAGCTGACCACTCTGTACTGCCACACTGAGATTCACACTTATAAGACTGCCCTATCTCTGTTAAGATCCATCCATGAGAACAACCTAGAGGAGGCTTTTGCTGAGACCGTCACTCTGCTGAATATTATCATAACAACACCTATGACGAAATCTGAGTCAGAAAGGAACTTTTCCACTTTAAAGGGGGTATAAACCTTCACTCGCAATACCATGGGACAGCCGCAACTCAACGCATTGGCCATGTTGTCCATTGAAAGCCTGCAATGCTGGCAGCACACATACGTCTATTTCCCAAAGACAACCTCTGGGTATGACGCTGAGCATGTGCATTCATCTTCTTTGTTTGACCATGGTGAGGCCTGTTCTGAGAGGAACCTTGCCTGCTAAATTGCTGTATGGTCTTGGCCACCGTGCTGCAGCTCAGTTTCAGGGTCTTGGCAATCTTCTTATAGCCTAGGTCATCTTTAGAGCAACAATTCTTTTTTTCACATCCTCAGAGAGTTCTTTGCCATGAGGTGCCATGTTGAATTTCCAGTGACCAGTATGAGGGAGTGTGAGAGCGATGACACCAAATTTAACACACCTGCTCCCCATTCACACCTGAGACCTTGTAACACTAATGAGTCACATGACACCAGGGAGGGAAAATGGCTAATTGGGCCCAATTTGGACATTTTCACTTAGAGGTTTACTCACTTTTGTTGCCAGCGGTTTAGACATTATTGGCTGTGTGTTGAGGTATTTTGAGGGGACAGCAACTGTACACTGACAAGCTGTACACTCACTAATTTACTTTGTAGCAAAGTCTAATTTCTTCAGTGTTGAAAAGATATTTACAAAAATGTGAGGGGTGTACTCACTTTTGTGAGATACTGCACATGACTTAATTCCCAAAGTCATCTAAAAGTTTGCCCAGAGGAAGAACCACCGCGCCACCTTTCTCATCAAGTGAGCCCTCAGCCTTGGTGAGTGAAAGCATATTTTATCATCCTGCATTTGTGGTGCTGGTCCGTGCATTGGTCATATTTCTGTTCTGGATCGATTGATATAGATGGTGACGAGTGTCAGTGTGTCCAAGCTTATCTATTAAGGTTGTTGTCATAGAATGGATCTGTATCCCTAAAAAGTTGTCTTTCCGCTTCATTGTGGCCTTCAGTGGTGTTGAGCTCATTGCTGTTCGCGTATGGCCCTGTAGGCACATTGGTTCTGAGCTTGGTTGCATTCCTAATTTAGGTTTGTAAATGTGACAGTGGTAATTTTACGTGTGAGAGAGAAGGAGAGCAATTACACAAGAAGGTCTCTCTCTCTCCAGTATGTGTACTACAACACCTAGTAGAAGCAAGCCGCTCTGTCCTTTAAAATGTTTTGTGGAGCCATGCTGTTTGTTGATGTGTTAAATAAACACATCAGTAGCAAGACAGTTTTGTAGCTTTACTGGTATGTATCCTATATTTTGAAATGGTTTGTGCCCACAAAGATGGGCACGCATAACCAGATTCGTGATCGATGAATCCCTAGTTTAATTTGATCAATGCATCTTTCTCAGAGCCTACCTGGTGTTTTATCTTTTCAGACAGGAATTGTTTAGAATATTAGGCAGCTATTTGTCAGATAGCTGTAACATGGCGCAGCCTTCAAGATAATATAGAATTGATCACGACATTTTAGGAGAAAAGTCAGGAAGCACTCTGCCTAAGGATGATGATTTTGATTTGATGCAGCCACCTCAACTCCATACGCCATGTGATTCTGCTTGCTTTGCATCTCAGAAAATTGTGTTCATTGGTCATCATTGGCTACTGACAACATCGAATTGAAGATAAGAGTGCAGGTGTATAATCACAGATTGTTTCTTTAATGTGTGTTTTGAAAATCCATCGCTGGTGGCCCAAATAATCGTAGGTTACGTTCGCGCGGGTAAAACGTATTTGTGTGCGGGTGTTTGTTCCTGATTGCGAACGTGCATTCGCGTGCCTGGGGTTTCCGCAGTGCTTTGACAATGTTGGTGGTTGTGGAGCAAAACATCAAACTACTGCAGATTTAGTACATTCGCGAAAAAGTAGGGATATCTTGATTTTTTGTTACAATAATGTCAATCCCCTTTTCGATTAATTGCCGGTCTTTATGTAACGATGATTTGAGGCAATAAAAACATTAATAAAACACAAGGCCTGTAACTTAAATTGTTTGCGAGCTATTGAGCTTTGAATGTCTGAATATCTCTGAAATATCGAACGTCAAACGATCTTTACCACGGTTTACAGATTTATCATTAAGGATGTATAGTGGGGAGAACAAGTATTTGATACTGTCGATTTTGCAGGTTTTCCTACTTACAAAGCATATAGAGGTCTGTAATTTTTATCATATGTATGCTTCAGCTGTGGGAGATGGAATCTAAAAAATAATATCCTGAAAATCACATTGTATGATTTTTTAATAATTAATTTGCTTTATATTGCATGACATAAGTATTTGATCACCTACCAACCAGTAAGAATTCCGGCTCTCACAGACCTGTTCGTTTTTCTTTAAGAAGCCCTTCTTTTCTCCACTCATCTCATCTCATCTTCATCCGCTTATCCGGTATCGGGTCGCGGGGGCAGCAGCTCCAGTAGGGGACCCCAAACTTCCCTTTCCTGAGCCTTTCTTTTCTCCACTCAATCCCTGTATTTTCTGCACCTGTTTGAACTTGTTACCTGTATAAAAGACACCTGTCCATACACTCAATCAAACAGACTCCAACCTCTCCACAATGGCCAAGACCAGAGAGCTGTGTAAGGACATCAGGGATAAAATTGTAGACCTGCACAAGGCTGGGATGGGCTACATGAAAAAAGGCAAGCAGCTTGGTGAGAAGGCAACAACTGTTGGCGCAATTATTAGAAAATGGAAGACGTTCAAGATGACGGTCAATCTCCCTCGGTCTGGGGCTCCATGCAAGATCTCACCTCGTGGGGCATCAATGATCCTGAGGAAGGTGAGGGATCAGCCCAGAACTAAATGGCAGGACCTGTAGTAACACACTACGCCGTCATGGATTAAAATCCTGCAGCGCACGCAAGGTCCCCCTGCTCAAGCCAGCACATGTCCAGGCCCGTCTGAAATGTGCCAATGACCATCTGGATGATCCAGAGGAGGAATGGGAGAAGGTCATGTGGTCTGAAGAGACTAAAATAGAGCTTTTTGGAAGAAAAAAACACTCCACTCGCTGTGTTTGGAGGAAGAAGAAGGATGAGTACAACCCCAAGAACCCCATCCCAACCGTGAAGCATGGAGGTGGAAACATCATTCTTTGGAGATGCTTTTCTGCTAAGGGGACAGGACGACTGCACTGTATTGAGGGGAGGATGGATGGGGCCATGTATCGCGAGATCTTGGCCAACATCCTCCTTCCCTCAGTAAGAGCATTGAAGATTGGTCGTGGCTGGGTCTTCCAGCATGACAACGACCCGAAACACACAGCCAGGGCAAATAAGGATTGGCTCTGTAAGAAGCATCTCAAGGTCCTGGAGTGGTCTAGCTAGTCTCTAGACCTGAACCCAATAGAACATATTTGGAGGGAGCTGAAAGCCTGTATTGCCCAGCGACAGCCCCAAAACCTGAAGGATCTGGAGAAGGTCTGTATGGAGGAGTGGGCCAAAATCCCTGCTGCAGTGTGTGCAAACCTGGTCAAGAACTACAGGAAACGTATGATCTCTGTAATTGCAAACAAAGGTTTCTGTACCAAATATTAATTTCTGCTTTTCTGATGTATCAAATACTTATGTAATGCAATAAAATGCAAATTAATTACATAAAAATGTGATTTTCTGGATCTTTGTTTTAGATTCTGTCACTCACAGTCGAAGAGTACCTATGATAAAAATTACAGACCTCTACATGCTTTGTAAGTGGGAAAACCTGCAAAATCGGCAGTGTATCAAATTCTTGTTCTCCCCACTGTATGTACTTGTAGCCCGTGTTTAGCAATGGACATAGCGGTCCTAGCTTCCACAACGGTGTGTGAAGTCACTTGGAATCTTTATCTTATATGAAATACTATATGAACAGAATGCTAGCTTAAAATGTTGCAGATTTCTCAAACTATTGTACCTTTTGTATAGCTCAAGAGGTTGGAATGGTGTCGAGGCTGTTGAAGTGTGCTGTGAAGCAGAAGGTCGCGGGTTTGCATCCCACCACGTGGGAGCGGACTGGCGAGGGGGGGAACTGTGAAGCGCCACCACTTCTGAGCTATACAAGAGACAGGAGTGCCATCTAAGGTACCCTTTTGTATTAGCTTAAACATTTGGAAGGTTGTCATAAATTAGAGGATTCTTCTCACTGTGCAGTTATCGCTTACCGCGGCCTGTCTGTGCCTATATGCGATGGCTCGTACTTTACACAGCTGCAATGGTCCTCGCTGGACAAAAAAATAGAAGGAGAGGAGTACATCAATGAGAAGAAATGCAACATGCACCATCGCATGAAATGCAACATGCACCAGTTGGCTAACCGTCTCCCAGCAGGCTGGCAAGGATGCTGTTAAGTTCTTTGTCTAGTTGCAATGGTTTTTATTTGATCGAGTCATTAGCTGCACAAACCTGAAAATAATAACTGACCATCTAATTTGGGTCTGCGTCTGCCTGCTGCAAGGGTAAACTGCAACGCAATGTACAGTCTGCAGAAAGGGCACCAGCCACCACTATCAAGGATCTCCGTGACTCTGGGGCAAAGAAGCTTACAGAAAAAGTTACTTGCCCTTCTTACCCTGATCTCTTACTGTTCCAGAAATTCTCCTCTGACAGGCGGACAGCTTCTTTCCGGTGCCATGACCCTGGTCAACCGGCCATCTGTCCTTCAAAGACTAATAAGACTGCTCCCCACAGCAAACTGTAAACTGGCTCTATTATTCTGCATTCAAAATGCTGCTCATCTCTCTGCAACTAGATGTACAATACTGAAGCTTTAAGACCATACATTATACCGCAAATGTCATCACCTTGTGATCACCATCCATTTTATGTGTGTAATTGAATGTGACCTTTTTGTGTATTCTGGCCTTTTGTGTTGTCTACCATTGGCAGCATCATTACACCAAGAAAGATTCGTGTACGTTTATTTAGCTATTTAAAGTGACTATGGTTCTGATTCAGGGATTTTAGATGAATGTTCACTTATTTGATGACTTGGCTTGTAGGTCATCTATTCATCTTGTCATTACAGTTTTAAAGGACAGAAGAAAAGGATACATAGGTTATCCCCAAACATGGGCATTGACGCCATAGTATAGTCAATGAATTTTACAGCTCAGGCTGACTTGGAGGGGGGCGCTATTCTTGATATCTTGCCGGTGGTATGACATTTTATCCATTTGCAGATTATTCATCTATGTAATAATTGACTTTGAATAGCTTGTGCACCAACAAAATTTCTTCTGAGGGCCTCCACATAATTCTTTTCACTTATGGCAGCTAACCAAACTTTTAGTGTTAAGACCAATCCAGAACAAGGGTTAACAGGGCTAGTAACTAGTAGCCAGTGCTGCTCAGGGTTTTCAGAAATTATAAAAAAAGATATTATGCACCATAACATCATCCAGAAGCCACAGACTCTGGCCTAATTTGTTTTTCTAAAAGTGTTTTCAAAGTTACTATAGACAGACATTTAGCAAAATATTGTATTTAATTTCAATTCAGTTTTAGAGTTTTGTTTTTAAAGCCAATATACGCAATGTTTACACTAGTTAAATGCTGAGCACTAAATATTTGAAATATTTTCAACTTCTAGTTCAGGGCATTTAGTATGTTGTGGGAAATGATAAGCTGTATGTGTTTATGAAACAGAAATTCAAGAAATTTGATTACCAGAAAATGGCAGTGGCCTCAACGCACTTCATCTGCTCTCCCTGACAGGGATGTGTCCTCTGTCATTCATTATGGTCTAAGTCTATGTTTTTCTTTATAAAATGGCCTCCTATTCGTCTGATTATTCCTACTGATGTCAAATCAACTAAGCTTCTCACTGATGATACCGTTTATAAAACCTTGTCTGTCTGCAAGAGATTATTAAAACCTTAATTTGGGCCGGGGGCCAAATTTTATTTTTATTTTTAATAATAACTAAGCTATTTTATCAACTTCAGCTGTCCTAAGAGTTGAGAAATCTGCCCTTCCTTTCATACTCATTTATTTTACAGAGCCTAATGGTACAAATTTACCTGTTTATAGGTAGTCCTAGTTGTCCTAGGTATTTCAATTGGCAAATCCACAAAACTGAACATTTATTTATGAGGCTGTTTAACATGACACTTGTGTGCCTGCCTAGTTTACCATAGATGTGGAATTGCTGAATGTTCGTAGTCTATATCTTACACTTAATAGAAAGTCCATTTATTTTGTTCTGGTGAAACAAACCAACGTCATAACACCACTGTAAGACTGGCTTGAAATCTGACTACAATGCCTATGTTGTTTTTGGAAGTAGCAGGTTTTTACATGGTTTCGTACTTTTCACACAATTTTACAAGGTGTCATAAGCTGTAGTGTGCCAGGCTTGGCATTATTTACAAACCATGTATTAATTGGCTCAGAGAAAGCTGAATGGAAAAGGGGGGGCTGGCTTCTGTTTGTTTCTGCTGTTTGTGTGTTCAAAAGACCCATGCCCACATATGGTAGAGTCACTCTGCCTCAATATTACCCACCGCATTGACTACTGAATTGTTATTTTTTCCTCATGACTGAACAAGAGGATTCATCTGGCCATTTATAGCTTGAATCATGCAGGTTGACAGTTATATTGATAAAAATGCTAACCTTTTAAATTTGCTTCTTCATGATCTTGTTCTCTGAAGGGTTGACCTTTGATGAGAACACATGGACTCACTGCCACGGTAATGATTAGAATGATTTCTCTCCCATCTACAATTACTCTTCCAGTTCTTTTAAGCATATTTCCCTCATTTCTTTTTTTCCAGGCATACCATGTCACACTTCCAGTCACGTGTTCATGACGGTTGTTCAGAAATTGAATAATTTCTGAGGGAAAGCAGAAAGGTCAGTTTTGCTGTTTGTCAGAAGGCTGAAATGCCGTAGGCCTCCGTAGTTTTGGAGGGTCTTTAACACAAGGTTTGGTCCATCTCCGACTAATAATTGGTGAGATGACCTTTAGGTCTGGGTCCAAAATGGCAACCTATTTCTTTTATAGCATACTTCTTTGACCAGGACCTACTGTACACAGCCATGGTGTATACATAGTGCACTAACTACAAATGATTTGCCAATTGGGGCAAATGAAGGATGAGTGGTCATTTATAGAATGATGCTTTAAGTTTTATTAAAATTTATTCTTTATGGTACCTTTTTGTAATAAGGATCCACCGATAAGAAAATTCTTGGCTCATACCTGTAGCTTATGTCCATCTACCACAATTGTCCGTTGTCAATACTGATGTTTTGTAATTTCAGTGCCTATGTCACCTGGCATGAATAAAAAAAATGGTTTTGATGATGCATCTAATTTTAACAAATACACGTTTTATATTTCAAGTTATCAATTTAACAATTTCAGGTTAACAATTGCAGAGTAACAGTAATAAAGACTTTATATTCTCAAGTACGGGGAGCAATAACATACGAAGACGTAGGGGCATAGGGAGACTCAATAGGGAGGTAATAAGGGGAAATTCACCAGGTGAGAAGACTAGAGACACAGGTGAAATTAATGAACACAAGGGATGAAAAACTGAACATAGAATCATAACTGCTAGAACCTATAGACACAAAAAAAACTAAAGATTGTAAAAAATTATTGGAACATGCCATATCCCCCTCTAATAATGCCAAGCTTGGTAAATATGAGCAAAACGACTGTAAAAAAATACATTTATTGTTTATCCTCTTTGACAAAAATCAAACCTTTAATTGAAATATTAAAAAAAAAAACTATTTTATCATAAAACAAACACTTGTGGACTCTTCTTTTCATCTCATGCCACTGGTTTCTATGGGGTTTAGGTCAAGGGACTGGAATGGCCATGACCAAACCTTGATTCTGTCAGGGTTGATTCGGTCAGTGAACCATATTTTATTCTAGATTTTGAGGTTTACTTTGTCCTGCTGAGGTGTGCATTGTCCTGCTGGAAGATCCAATCACTGTTAAGTTTAAGCTTCCTGGCAGAGGCAATCTGTTTTTGATTTAATATCTGCTGGTACTTGATGGCGTCCATGATATCATGTATCCTAAAAAGTTGTCCTGGACTTTTGCAAGAAAAACACACCCACTACATGAAAGATCCACTACCACACTTCACAGTAAGGATGAGGTACTTTTCCTCATGGCTATCTTTCTGTCTATGTCAAACCCACATCTGGTGTTTGTTTACAAGAAGCTCAGTGTTGGTCTCATCTGACCATAGAACCGGGTCCCATTGAAAATTCCATTAATATTTGTCAAACTGTAGACGCTTCAGTTTGTTGTTTTATGACAGCAAAGTTATTTTTTAATGTCAACCCTTGCAAACAACATGTGGTTATGTAGGTGTCTGATCATGTTTTTGGAAACTTTCTGAGCCCAAGACCCAACCAATGTCTACAATTTCAAGCTGTGATCCTTGGATATTCTTTGGCCACTTGAACAACCCTGTGACTTCTGTTCACAATACTAGTTTATTTCAGGAGTGTGGGGAACTGTGTTTGGTGCTGAAGGCCAATTATATAATAGATGGTTGGGAGTGAAAATTGTTTGTGCTGGTTGACTTCATATTTGTTGAATAACTGCGTAGAGGCAATACCAGAGGGACTGGTCAAAGGTTGTCACTGATATGAGGACGAGAAGAAAGGGTCCTCACGTTCTAACCTTTCTTTATTTGGTAAAATCCTCCAAACTCTCTCGTTGGTTGTGGTCAAGGAGAGTGTCCTCTCCTTAAGGCCCACATTTTATTGAGAATACTTATGTGTATTCTAGCATGGAAGAAATCCACCACTCCCATTTGAGTCAACATTGGTTTGTTGTTGAGAAAAACAAACACACATTTAAATACATGGTTCTGTTTATTGTTTAATCTATAAAAACTCTCACAGCTGAAGTTTTTTTTCATCACATTGATTTTGTTATTTATCCTCTAAACCTAACGTGAATGCTCCTTCTCTCCTCGTCTATTTCCCTGGACCTCTCTGGAACAGAAGCCGTTATCAAATAGGATGGTGAAGAGGGATCATAGGACAGAGGGGGAAGAAGAGTGGGCGTAGGAGAGAGGGTGGAGTGGGCGTGGATGGGTAAGAGAGAAGGGGTAGGAGAGGGGATGGATGGGTAAGAGAGAAGGGGTAGGAGAGGGGATGGAGTGGGCGTGGATGGGTAAAAGAGAAGGGGTAGGATAGATAACCAGTTTATCCTCCCCTCCCTCTTTCTCTCTATTTTCATTTTAATCAGCAGGAAAACATCTTCTCTATTTCCTTCTCTATTTAAAATTGGACCCACAACCACATTATTGGTGATTTGTTTGGCTGTCTAATACTGGTGCATATGATGAGAATGCAGATGGTGGTGTTAGAGGAAGAGTCAGTGCTGGATAGAGCTTGGTGGAGCAGCTCTTGACAGAGGAGCCAACACAGAAAAAACTTTCAACAGTGAAGCTCAACAGTAGCAATGTCATCAATCAATCAATCAAATTTATTTATAAAGCCCTTTTTACAACAGCAGTTTTCACAAAGTGCTTTTACAAAAACACCCGGCCTTAAACCCCAAGGAGCAAACAACAGTAGTGTTGAATTTAAGTGTCATACAACAGAACAACAAGATGTCAGACCTTTGCTCCAGCCCAGCAGTAACTCACTTAACTGCATTATTTGATGAGTTACGGACTTCCCTTTGGTGTCTGGACCATGATTACCTGAATCACTTGTCTAAGGCTGAGCTGGAGAAAATTATGTCTGACTTAGTAGCTCTACAGCTCTACTTGGTGCTGTCATCCCAGGTCTATCTGAACCTGTACAGCATTACCTCTATAGTCTATACACTTCAAACTCAGCTCGGAATCTCAAAGCCAGCGCAGTTCAATTTTTTATTACAACCCTCTAATCAGGGACTTATTTAGACCTAGGACACCTAAGACCCATCCATAGAGATATGTAGAGGACAGAGCAGGGAATAAACATGTTCAATTATGGAAATACTTATCCAAACGTATTGACGGATTTCTGCTTAGTCATTGGCAGTTAAACGTTTGGAAACACTTACCCCAACAGGAAGGAACTTATTAAGATTATGATATACTACTTAAATGATGATGATGATGAGATCTGCCCATGCTGAAACAGATGCTATAATGGCAAATAAACAGATGACAACTCTTTCTATTTCTATGGACTCCAGGCCTCACTTCTGGGTATCTCAAAAACCAAATGAAACATCAATAAAACGTCTCGCGTCTCCTACATATTGATTAACCCTGGCTTTATCCGAAGAGGCTGTATGGCGAAGCAGGCGGTTCCCATGGCAACAAGTAGCTACAGTGTGTGCACAGCAACAGGACGAGAGACAGGAAGCAGAGCACTGTGCGGGCTATTAATAGTGCCTTATCGGTGTGTGGCCCGGTGCAGCCGTGATGTTGAGGCCCTCGTCAGATGAATCTGGGCAAAAACGTGTTGTTTGTTCTGGGCAGTCTGTAAATATCGTGGCGTTGTTTGGCTTGGACTGCAGTAGCAGCAGCGGGGAGCACCACTGACCTCCTGATAAAGGCCATCCGCTCCCTGATCTGGTGGACGCCCTTACAATCTGTGTTGTACTGTAGATCTGCATACAGACCCGACTGACGTTCTGTAACATGACACTGTACCAGAATGGGGCTGTATGTGATTGCTGTGGCTGCTCTGGGTTGGAGTGCTTCGGTCGGGTGTGTTACATGTTCATTACAATCCCACTTGGCTGACTGCTGGGGAGATGGGACGGGCTGTTTCATGCCAAACCCAGGCCCTGTAACACTTCAACTGGGAAACCTGAATCCTAAAATCTATGTGTGCACCTATCCAAACTTTTATGTACGCACTCTGGAGAGATTTCTCTGGTAAATTCCACCCTAAAGCGTACCACTGTAGCATCCTCACCGTGTGTCGTCCCCCCCCCCACCAGGTATTGCGTCTATGACGGTGCCAGTGTACATAGCTGAGGCTTCCCCCCCACATCTGAGAGGCCAGCTGGTGACAATAAACACACTGTTCATCACGGGAGGCCAGTTTGCTGCCAGCATCGTAGACGGAGCCTTCAGCTACCTGCACCATGATGGATGGAGGTGAGACGACGCGCACACATGAACAACTCATGCATGCGCTTGCGCGCGAGCACACAAACTCACTCAGTAACACAGTTGTACCGGCACTTACTTTTGACACGGCGCCACTTTCAATTCTGCATGCATCATGTGTCTGTTTCATGGTCACAGAGCTGCCAACCTTATTTATGCAGACCTCATCCTATTTGTCTGTGTTTAGTTTCGCTTCTTCATATTTGATTCTGTCAGCACTCCAGGGTTTTAGTGGAATACATCAGGTGTCAAGATAACTGTTGATTTCTGAGGCTGACAGTAATGGGAAAATGTCACAAAGGTATTTTCTGGCAATTTTACCAATTTTGTCATTGGGCTAACAGACAATATACAGCTGTAAAAGTGATTTCCTGCAGTTTGATCAGTATTGTCATGTTGTGTTCTTAATTTTAAACTGAGTTACTCAAACATTATAACAAAATCAGTAGTGGCCACCTGATGGGACATTTTGAGAATTTACTTTCTCCCCACTTAAATTTTTGTGAATGGTAGTTCTTCAAGATGAACTTATTATATACAGGCGCTCCATTATTTTTCTAACTGGATTAGGCTGTTTACACTGTTTATACTAAACTTTTTATGGGTTTGAACTTTTTTTTTCCCAGCAAATTCTCTGGTCTCTATCTTTCCCACTATTTCATGAAGCATAACATGCCTGAAAAAAACTGTTTACAACAAGAGAAGAATGAAGAATGCAACTTTAAATGGGTCTTTTATGTCAACAACACAGATGCAGATGCTCCTCCTGATGCAACATTTACTCAGCATAGAGCAATGATACAGTGTGGTTAAACCGCCTGCTGAGTGTTTCCAGATTTCTATAAAATATGACGTATTATTACTTACCCAACAAAAATGTCTTTAGCCATTTAAAAGCAGCATTTCTTTGGGGTAAAGGTGTGTAGGTTTACCTCAACAACAGATCAGTATGTAGATGTACCCCAACAACAGAACGGTATGTTGGTATACCCTAACAACAGATTGGTATGTAGGTGTACCCTAACAACAGATTGATATGTAGGTGTACCCCAACAACCAAACGTAATGTAGGGGTGCTCCAACAACAGAACAGTTTTTAGGTTTACCTCAACAACAGAACATTATGTAGGTGTACCTCAGCAGCAGAAAGATGTGTAGGTATACCCCCAACAACAGGACAGTATGTAGGTATACTCCAAGAACAGAATGCTTTGTAGGTGTACCCTAACATTTGAATTTTGAGGGCATATAATGCTCCTGAAAAATTATCTTTCTGGTCCTCCAGGAGTATAATGTCACACTCAATGCCGTAGAATAAAATAACAATTGGCTGTGGAGCTGTGCACACTCTTGGCTTTCTCATAACCAGCTTTATGAGGTGGTGTGCTAGAATGCATTTCAGTTAACAGGTGTGCTTTGTTAAACAACAGTCCATCATTACTTTAAGACATGAAAGTAAGTCAATCTGGAACATTTCAAGAACTTTGAAAGTTTGTCCAAGTTCCGTCACAAATGCTATCAAGTGCTATGATCAAACTGGCTCTCATGAGAACTTCCACAGGAAAGTAAGACCCAGAGGTAGCACTGCTGCAGAGGATGTATTTATTATAGTTATCAGGGTCAGAAATCTGCAATTAACTGCACCTCAGATTGCAGTTCAAATAAATGCTTCACAAAGCTCAAGTAAAAGCCACATCTTAACATCAACTGTCCAGAAGAGACTGTGAATCAGGATTTCATGGTCAATTTTCTGCAAATATATCACTTCTGAACCACACTCATAAGACGAAGAGACTTGTTTGGGCCAAGAAACACACAAAATAGACAGTAGGCCAGTGGAAATCTTTTTCCAGTCCAGATTTTAGATGTTTGGTTCCATTTGCGTTATCTTTGGGAGACACAGAGTGGGTGTAAGGATGATCTTTGCATGTGTGGTTCCCACCGTGATGCATGGAGGGTGAGGTATGATGGTGTAGGGGTGCTTTGCTGGTGACACTGTGATTCATTTAGAATTCGAGGCACATTCAACCAGTCTGACTAACACGACATTTTGCAGCAATACACCATCCCCTCTGGTACTTTGCACTTAGTGGGACTATCATTTCTTTTTCAACAGTACAATGTCCCAAAACACACCTCCATGCTGTATAAAGGCTATTTGAACATGAAGGAGACTGATGGAGTCCATCAGATGACCTGGCCTCCAAAATTACCCAACCTCCACCCAACTGAAATGGTTTGGGATTGCTTGGACAACGGACTGAAGGAAATGAAGCCAACAAGCGCTCAGCATATGTGGGAACTCCTCCAAGACTATTGGAAAAGCATCCCCTGGTGACTACCTCATGAAGCTGGTTGAGAAAATGCCAAGAGTTTTCAAAGCTGTCATCAAGGCAAAGGCTACTTTGAAGAATATAAAATATGAATGTATTTTGATTTGTTTAACACTTTTTTGGTTACTATTTCATTCCATATGTGTTCTGTCAGTTTTAATGTCTTCCCAATTTTTCTATAATGTGGAAAATAGTAAAAATAAAGAAATACCCTTGAATAAGTAGGTGTGTCCAAATCTTTTGACTGGTCCTGTATATTATTATATTGAGCTAGACTCCAAAATAACCTCTAACATTTTTAAGTTCAACACTGTTAGATATCAGTGGCCATAAATGTTTCATGTTACAATGTAATTTTTCAGAAATCTTTTTCAACATGCCACAGCCAAATGCCAGGCACCCACAAGATTTGTTAGATTAGGATGTTATTGTCTGTGCTTAGATAGCCAATATCCTGCTTGTAATGATTTGATCTAGATCCTGAAAAATTATGAGGTGGGAGTATAACAGGCACTACATGATGACCTAATAAAGCCTGTATATCTGATTACAAGCATTGTCCTGCTGGGAGCTCCATCTTGCATCTCTCTTGTTTTCTGTTTTTTAAAATGTATATCCTGCTTACTTTATTTCCACCATTTTAATAGTATATTTGAGTGTGTAATTATGAAAGGGTTTTCTTTATAACACTTACAGTAGTTTCTTTATTTAACAAATTACATTATTGTAGGACTCAGAACATGTAATTTAGCTAGACCCACAGCAGCTTGTGCAATAATATGTAACAACTTTAAAACAATTTCTCACATTTAAATAAAGAATTTATTTTAACAGCATGAATCACAGTATTTGTAAGCAAAGTAATATACACTGCTAAAAAAAAATGAAGGGAATGATTAAGGGAATGCTTAAATCACACATTGGGTCTTGATGAACAAAATGTATTAAAGATCAAAATCTTTACTGTATCTTTACTGTACATTTACTGTGTAAATCATTTAGAACAAAATGACATAACAATGGTCATTGGAAACCAAAATCACCAACTGATTGAGGGCTGGATTCAAACTCACCGAAAATCGAAGTAAAAAATTTAAAACACAAGTGTGAATTTTATCACAGTAACTCATAATGTTACTCAGTAGTGTGTATGGCCCCCACATGCTTGTATACACTCTTGACAACATCTGGGCATGCTCCTGATGAGACGGCGGGTGGTGTCCTGGGGGATCTCCTCCCAGACCTGGATCAGAGCATCAGTGAGTTCCTGAACTGTCTGTAGTGCTACTTGCCTTCGTCGGATGCACCGATACATAATGTTCCATAGGTTCTCAATCGGATTCAGGTCTGGGGAACGTGAGGGCCAGTCAATGGCATCAATGCTTTTGTCATCCAGAACCTGCCTACACACTCTGGCCACATGAGGCCGGGCATTATCCTGCACCAGGAGGAACCCAGGGCACACTGCACGATGGGTCTCTGTCTATTTCACCCCGGTACCTAACAGTAGTCAGTGTACCGTTGGGTAGCATGTGGAGGTCTGTGCGACCCTCCAAAGATATGCATCCCCAGTCCATATTCACCACGGCGTCTCCAGACTCTTTCACGTTTGTAACATGTGCTCAGTGTGAACCTGCTCTCATCTGTGAATTCCTGCCAAATCTGGTGTTCTCTGACGAATGCCAATCGTACTGCATCGTACTGGGCTTTGAGCACAGGTCCCACTAGAAGATGTCGGGCCCTCATGCCACCCTCATGGAGTCAGTTTCTGACAGTTTGGTAAGAAACATGCACATCAGTAGCCAGCAGGAGGGCTCTTGCAGTGATCCTCCTGTTCTTCCTTGGAACAAAGGAGCAGAGACCAGTCCTGCTGCTGGGTTAATGCCTTTCTACTTTCCTGTCCAGCTCATCTCGTGTAACAGCCCATCTCCTAGTATCCTCTCCATGCTCTTGAGACTGTACTGGGAGACATTGCAAACCTTCTTCCGATGGCACATATGGATGTGCCATCCTCAGGGAGCTGGACTGTCTGACTAACTTGAATGGGATGAAGGGACCACCTCATTCTACAAAGACACTATAAAAATGCAAAACTAGAGAAGAATCAGTTAGGAACGATAAGGAGAGAGCAATTGTCTTTGGCAACCACCTGCAAAATAATTTTTGGGGGTTGTCTTGCTGTTGCCTCTCCAGTGCACCTGTTGTCACTTTCATTTGCACCAAAACAGGTGACACTGATTCACAATCGCTTATACTTCCTAACTGGACAGACTGATATCCCAGTTTAATTGACTTGATGTTATAATGTGATGATTACATGTTCCTCAACTTTTCTGAACAATGTCATTAGGAAATCTGCTTGATCTTAAACTATTAAAGAAATCTAACCTTTAATTAAAAAATGTAAATATTTGTCATGGTTATTAGATATTCTAATGAAACAAATCTAATGCCTGAAATTACCCATCTTCACTATTAAGGCTATAATTAAGGTTTAAATCCACTGGAACTGTGGTCAACCTGGCAGGAAGTGGATGCAGGTGGGGACAATGATTCAGGATGTATTATTTATTCCAGAAGTGGATTACATCTTGGGGTCACCAATTTTCCAAAATTACAATAAGACGCCACCTTCATACCAAAAAACTGTTGCTGTTTTCAAAAACTCCTTGGAGCTTTAATTGAAAGCGGGCTCTAAGCTCGGATTAGACAAAAATAGAGCTTTTTGGCCTCAAACATCAGAGGTGGTTTTGGTGTAAAAAGGGGGATGATTGTGAAGAAAATAACATTCCTACGATATGTGAAATAGTGTGGTGGATATGTGGCGTTGTAAGACCGTTTTGTTTCTAAATATCCCGGGAAACATGCTAGGTATCAATGACGACAGACTTCATCAAGTACCGGGGGGCTCGTTCTTCAAGTGCGCGTAAATCATGCGTACGATCATTTCTATGCATAGGGGGATTTATCAATATGAATGTTTGCTTGATAGTTTGCCCTCACTTGACCACGGCACTAAATTTGTAAGGATTTATTTTGGTGAATCACACTAGCCTCATGTTAATAAACCATTTTTGAATTATTATAATAGACTGAGTAAATGGGAAATCAAATGGGAAACTTATTCTCTGATGTAAGATTTATCAATCAGTGTACTTCAGAGAGTTCAATACTAGAAAAGATGGGACCAAAAAAAGAAAAGATGGGACCCATTTGATAGCAGTAAGCAGTATCTCGGCAGACATCGTTTGAGCCATTTTCTTTCTATTGAATGTATTTTAGAGAGGCAAAATAAGATAGTAAGTGCCATTCCAGTGCATCTCCATCTGCCATCTCAGCTGTTGTTTAGTGCAATAGGACATTGTCAGTATAGCATCTCACACAGGATGAGCTGGCCTACAAAGGCCTGCAAAATGAAAAGTTTCATACACTTCCATACACTGTTGCTCAACAGGTTGGAGTCAAGAGTTCATTTGCCATTCATGGCTTTCTAATGTGGTGGATAAAGATGCTGCTAAATGTAAACGCGGCAGGTTGAACGCATGACTCCACCCTGTTGAGTGACAGTGTATGGAAAGTGTATGAACGTTTTTGTTTTGCAGGCCTTCATTCTGCAGAACAGCAATGATGGCGTTTGTACCTAGGCTGCATCTGTTGAGGATGGGATGCCCCTGTCCAAAGTCCTCCTGGCTGTATTTCCTCAATTAAAGGTTCGACTTCTCTCATACTGTTAGTATCAAGCTAAAACAGAAATATGACATATTTTTCATAGCCTACCATACATAGATACACACACATAAAACAAATGTCCAGTTCGGAAATGTATTAACAGTTAATCCTCCGAATATAATTCAACAAACAAAATGAAAAGTGACTGGGTGTACCTGAATTGTTGACTACTTATAATGTGAGGAGTGAAATGCAGGTTTAGATTGTACCTTAGATAGTGGCAAGCTCAGACATACTGGACATCCAGCTTGATAATATCAGACTTTCTGCCCCAAAGTGTTCTCTTTCTCCTGCTATTCTCTCCCTCTGAGGATGAAACATCTAATGCATCTCTACAACCCCCGCCTGTCATCCTCTCCCTCATCCGTTACACTCTTCCTGGATCTGTTCATGGCTCCTGCTGTGCTGCAGTTCATGGAATGTCTTCTGTCGTAGATGAAACAACTACCCTTTCTCACCCCCTCATCTCCTCCCTCCAGGGAGCCTCCGTGGAAGGGGCCTCCCTGTGTTCCCTGATGTGCTCAGGTGCATGCCGTTTTCCCATTTACCAGAGTTACTCTCCCAGATGAAGTAACTAATATCTTTATCTTGCCCATTCTCTCTGTCCCTCACCTCTTCTCCCGTTATATGGGGGTTTGTCGGTGGTTACTGCTGTGCTATAGTTGCTGGGGCTTCTCTGTGGTCTCTCCCTCTTTCCCTTCTTCTCCCTCTCTCCTACTTCTGACTGTTTCCTCCTCTTCTTCAGGTATATGTTGGGTCTGTCGGTGGTCCCTGCACTGCTCCAGTTCGTGGGGTTCCTCTTCCTGCCTGAGAGCCCTCGCTGGCTGATTCAGAAAGGTCTTACCCAGAAGGCTCGGCGTGTGCTAAGCCAGATCAGAGGCAACCAGAACATTGACGAGGAGTACGACAGCATTAAAAACAGCATTGAGGAGGAGGAGAAAGACTGCGGAGGAGGTAGGAGTGGAGCAGGAGGCACATTTATAAATGAATGAATGGGTTAATTCTGGTAACCTTTCTACATTTTGCCAGTATTCCAGAAGTCTTGGTTGGAAGATTCCTGGATTGACACAGGAATGAGCAAGTAATTCACGAATGTTCCCATCCCATTTCTTTCTTTCTACTCTTTGTCTTTTCTGCTTTTTGTCTCTTTCAGTTACTCCCTCTCCTTTTCCTCTTTCTCTCTGTCCCTCTCTGCTCTCCACACTGTGTAATAACCAGGGCATTTTAGATGCATCAGATGATTGAAAAGTGGCATCATGATGGGACAAGAGAGATAGCTGAGTAGAGGCAGTAGAATGTCTGATAAGATGACAGGAGAAGTATGATTTTGCTCTAATCAACAGACACCAAGCTGGGACTGGGAGAGCTGAGAACCCAGTTATTGAAGGGTCTGGTGAAGTGGCACTCCACATACACCCACACAAAAATGTACACACCCACGCACTCACACTCAAACACGGCAATCAGTGCAATAAGGGTGAAAAGGCCTTACCCAGAATGCCTGGCATGTCCCAGTAGCCAGCTTGCTGCAGCACAAATGTCCACCACAGTCGACCCCTTTGAACAGCTGCCAAGATGCCGCCACAACCTAAGTGAAGTTAGCACACACTGTGTTGCTGTCACATGCCAGTGAGTTAGCCATTGCTTAGACAGTGCCCTACCCCAAGCAGCCTCTGGAAAGCAGAAATGACACTGGTCGCATGCAGTCAGTTTGGGAATTGCTAGCAGCGAATGCAGCACAGAAGGAGTGTACAGGTAATGCACGGAGATCATTTAGCTCAGGCTAGGGCTGGAAGCAGATGCGGTTTTGTTAGAAAAGATAATCAGATCCACACTCTAATGGTTCAAATAGAGCCGTGCAGAGTGTGTCTAAAACCAGAACTAAGCCCCGAGCAGGATCAATTACATGTTCAAATAGCATCGAGGTAAACCTTTTTCATAGAAAATGATCATCAAAATGCACCAAAATCTAAAAAACCTTCCATTTCC
Source organism: Esox lucius (assembly GCF_011004845.1). NCBI lineage: Eukaryota > Metazoa > Chordata > Actinopteri > Esociformes > Esocidae > Esox > Esox lucius. The sequence goes on from NC_047591.1 coordinate 7,814,086, forward strand.
ATGCATTCAGCTCTGTCATGCAGCTCTGTCATGCAGCTCTGTCATAGTCCTTGCTGACTGAATAGTACAGGGCTGCCCAACCCGGTTCCTGGAGTTCTACTGTCCTTTGGGTTTTCTCTTGAACCCCACTTGTGACTAACCCGGTTAAGCATTTCATCCAGCTAACTGGTGAGGGATTGTGGAAGCCATTTGACATGGTTCACATGAACGAGGTTTAGAGCTCAAACCTGGCTTGGAAACCTTTGTCAATTAATTCTTGCTGGATGTTTTACACATTGCCAGGAGCTAACCAGAGATAAAGCTCCAACAGGGTTAGGGCAGAATCGATTCTATCACAACTGGACCAACAACACCGCTCAATAGGGGGCATTTTGCTCCATTGGAGAGTTAGATTTAAGCTGAATCAGTAACGTTGTCCCTTTTCTTTAGAAAGTGCGAGACATTCCAATCAGTGTGATGTAGGGCCGACGTATAGAGCCATGGCCTACCCGGGATTATATCACTTGGATGGCGGCGCTTCCGACGTGCTCAAAACCTCACAGTCATTTCTAGGTATGATCGTTAAGGGATCACGTTGTGTCCCACCGAATTACCAACTGAAACGCAACCAAGGAATGATGATTTAGTGATTTGTACTGCATTCTCAGGTCCCTGTCCACTTTAAACTCTTTTTGTTCAGACAATACAAAGGCATCCCCTGAAAATAAAGTGGGGGGTTAAGGAGAGGAGAATGTGCGTCATTCCTCAATTATGTAATCAACAATTCCTGATAGTCCTTCAGAGAACACTAGCCTTTTAGTGTTACCCCATGCTAGGATTGGTATATGATGGAAATACCTTAGGCAATCACAGTGGGATCAGTACCGCTAGAAGTAGTATATTACCTGTATGTAGGTATACCCAACAGCTCTGTTATACCTGTTCTCATACCTGGAAACCCTACCCCACTGACATCGCTGTTTCCATGGTAACTGTCCCTCTCTTCATCACCTCTGATGTAATGTTCATTCCGAGTGTTACTCTAACCACCGTGCACATGTAAACATCCCGGATTAAATTAACAACAATTACAGTGACGCAGACCGAGCGACAGGTCAACAGGACCGCAGTAACAACTGCACAGCGCAATAAGTAGTAATGTCCGTGTGAGTTACTTACTACATCTCTGGATGAAAGGTTAATACATTACTGACACAGATGGCCGGTGACGGAGCAACGCGACAGCAATAACAACGACAACACACCAGACAGCAATATCTGCCTCCATCAGTTCTCTTCAGCCTCTGCTCCTTTCTGTTGTACATTCTTTTTAATTAAAGCATTTCGCTACTCACCGCATTTCTCTTCTGTAGAAGGTATTACACGTGCCAGTCGCGGAGGCGTTGAAAGATAGTCTTTCGTGCTAGAATGTTTTTATTTTTTATTACTATGATTTTTTTTTAATGAGCCATTATAGCCGTGCCGTAACCAGGATTTGTACAGACGTTTTGCAAATTAATGTTTTAGAAAACTGGAGAAATCTGGAGCCCTTCAAGATTATCATACAAAAGATAATCTTTACTTTACCCTGATGCAATAGTATACAAAGCATCAAATACCTACTAAACTTGTTATACTGTATCGACATATTAGCCTTTCTTACCTGGCATATAAGGCTGGGAACAATATTGTTGCCAGGACAAAGTAAGTAGTTTTCTTTAGAATGTTGTTTTAGCTCTATGCACCTGATGCATTTAACAGTCCAGCAGGTATTCTAATAGGGTGAAGCGTCTTCACACCGTTAGTCAGACACTTAGGTAATTAAATAATCAGACGAAGCTCTATGTGCTTCTCAAAGGTGTTATCTTTGTGCTAATAGGCTCAATGGCGGAGACAGCCTTGAGCTACTCACTGACCCTGGAATGTTGGTCTTGTCTATTAGTCCATTTCAGTCTGCAGAGGATTCGGTATTACAGTCCAGATGGTGAAAGATTGATGTGTCTTTTGGGTGATATTGATGGAGAAGCGAGAGTGTGTACAGTGTGTGTTGTGGGTTTGTTTGTGTGTGTGCGCCTGTGTGTGTGGGTGTATGAGCGTGCAGCCATTTGTGGCTGTGTGTGGTGCATGTGTATGTACTTGTGCTGTATGTGTGTGTGTTCTGTTTACCCATGTCGCGGCTGGGAGATTACTGTAATTAGGGCTATAGGTTTCTTTGATGGGAGAGCTGTTGAAGACACTGATGATGCTAATCATAAGACTGATATAAAAACAACACACTAGAATCTGGTTGAGGGGTTTTAGAGGGAGTGGTGTGGGTGGGGGGGATATGGAGAGGGGGAGGCAGAGGGGGGTATGAAAGACAGAAATACAAAGGGGGAAGAAAGATAGTGAGAAAACAAAGAGGGAGAAAAGAGGGATTCTCTTCTAGTGAGGCGGAATATTGGGAAAACAAAGAAATGGGAACATGACTTAATGCGAGATAGAGTCCATGCAAAGAGGAGTGAAAAGGAAGGTTTTAGTTCTTAGCTAAAGTTTATATTGTATAGTGATACAGAATGTACTAGCTGCCAGAAGGCTTTGGCTTTCAACTCTGTAATTAACAGCCTATTCCTTGACATGCTTTGAGATACAGTACCTCCAGTCTGAATACCCCACAAATGATGGCCGTTTACCTTTTTTTTAGACCAGTACAATTTAAATGTGATTTCTCATTACCTTAAAATAAATGTATTTCCCCTGTGCTTACCAACCACACAAATGTTCCCAAAGCACAAACTCTCAATTTTATTCATAATTGCTGTTTTGTGCTCAATGCCTGCTATGCTTTCAGGTAATTCAATTATGCAGTATGTCATTCATAATGAATACAAGGTTGGCTACTATATTTGTTATCTGCTTGCTGTAGAAATTTACAATGTTCCACTTTGATTCACTTGTAGTCTATGTCTCACTATAGTCTTTCACTCATATCTGCATGAGAAACATTGTGTTAATATTACAAACAGTTTTATTAAATACTATATATTTTAATAAACAATACACACATAGTGAAGTAAAATCTGAATAACAGCTAACCAGTTCACATAACTACATATTATTAAACAGAAATAAGAACATAGAATAAATAATGGGTACAAGAATACAATGAACATTAGGGGGGACAAAGCTTCTAATATATCTACTAAATAAATGTGCCTTCTCTCTTTGAGAAATGTGCCGAAAGGAGATGAGATATTAGATTAGAATATATTCTGATATACATTAATCCAGGAGTGAGTGCAGTGTGTCATGCCTCTTCTCCTGTAGCTTAATAATTCATCGTTTATAATTTTATGGAATCCTGTCTGCAGTTGCTTTAGTTCTTTGGTATGAATATATTCCAATAAACATTGTTGAAAATGGTGGGAATATGCAGTATCAGTCAAAAATTTTGACACACTTGTCTAATGGACTACAGGCAAATTACATGAAATGTATTGAATCAAATAAAAAAGCAGCTGGTTTGAGGTTTAATTGTTTGAGGGGAGTGTGGGTACATTTGGATAGAGAGAGCCTCAGAAATACTCATGTCTTACCCAAATGTCCAAACTTTTGACTGGTACTGTATATATATTGATTGCCATTGATTGCCGTGATTAGCAAAGAGGAACGACAGGGAAACTTCATATTTATGATTTTGTAGGAGGACATCTATGCCATGTTGTAATTAATGTAGAATAGTTGGTATGTGATTTAGGATGTGAAGAAGTACCCTTAGGAAGTAGGATGTCAAGTAAGATGCCATTCTATCACGCTTCAAGCTTGGGGGTGGACCCAGATACAGACACGGACACAGGTGACTTGTTTCAAGTTAACAATGATTTATTTGTTTGGTGAAGATTAGTCGAGGAAGGCAGGGTCGATAAAGGGGTGGCAGCAGAGGTACAGCCAAGCGGCAGGCAGAGAGGAGTCACGGGCAGGCAGGAGGTCGGTATACAGCCTGGCGGCGGAGGTACAGGCATTTAGCAGGCAGAGTAATCGTAGATGGGCAGGAACAGAACTGGTAATAGGTAACAGGGTTATTGCGGGAACGCTTGGTGCAAACACACAAGGCCAACTGGCCCAGGATGAACATAGAACTACTGGTTAAATACCCAAGTGACTATTGGGCAGATGGGAGACACCTGGAATGGGTGGGGCAAGATAAAACAGGTGAACAAAATCAGGACGTGACACATTCAGGATTTCGCATAAGATGTCATGGAAAATGTAATGATGTCATGTAGGAAGTCATGAAGGGTGTCATGTAGGAAGTCATGAAGGGTGTCATGTAGGACATTATGAAGGGTGTCATGTAGGACATTATGAAGGGTGTCATGTAGGACATTATGAAGGGTGTCATGTAAGACATTATGAAGGGTGTCATGTAGGACATTATGAAGGGTGTCATGTAGGACATTATGAAGGGTGTCATGTAGGACATTATGAAGGGTGTCATGTAGGACATTATGAAGGGTGTCATGTAGGACATTATGAAGGGTGTCATGTAGGACATTATGAAGGGTGTCATGTAGGACATCATGAAGGGTGTCATGTAGGACATTATGAAGGGTGTCATGTAGGACATTATGAAGGGTATCATGTAGGACATCATGAAGGGTGTCATGTAGGACATCATGAAGGGTGTCATGTAGGACATTATGAAGGGTGTCATGTAGGACATCATGAAGGGTGTCATGTAGGCTATATGGTAGAGGATTTAATTTATGCCTGGAAATGGAATGTTGGCCAAGAAGTGGCCAATTTACGGTACAACCCCACAGGGCTCTGGTGAAAATAAATGCTTAATACTGTGCAAATGGTACCATTTGTTAACTTGTTCTATTATAGTCGTGTTATTATTCTTTCATTTGACTTGGTCTGAGGCGTGTTGCAGTGTCTGAATGACACCCGTTTTCATTATCTGGAGGAGCGTGGGGATTTGCAATGTTAATTGGAATCAGGGGTAAATGAATATTGACATGCTAGCAGCATTATCTTCTAATTTAGTTGAGCTGATCGGGTTTTGAATTAATATTAATTCTCTTTGCTGTTCTTTGGCCCAAGGGAAACACTCTCAAAAATAAACTGAATTAGTATACAGTGAAGTTTATTAATTGTTTTACCACGTAACTATTTTTTACTTGTGGATACAAGCAACAGTTTCTACAGACATAAACCTTGACCTAGTTTATAATCTTAGAAGGGCTGTTATTGTACAGAGGGCCAACAACCATCCAAATGAAGTCATTATAAGTGATGCATTAGAGGTCAATGGAAGGCTATGAAAGACTAGAGAACAGCTATTATCAATGATCTCTGTCAGAGCCAGATGAAAGCATAATGAGGAAAGATTGAGGAAAGAACCTTTGTGGTGACATTTGAATAAACACAGCTATACGCTCACTTTTACCCACTCTGACCCCACTCAGAATAGGATGATACTGACACATTCAGAGACAATGGGATCATACTGGCCTGCTCAGAGATAATGGGATCATACTGGCCTGCTCAGAGATAATGGGATCATACTGGCCCACTCAGAGACAATGGTATCATACTGGCCCACTCAGAGACAATGGTATCATACTGGCCCACTCAGAGACAATGGTATTATACTGGCCCACTCAGAGATAATGGTATCATACTGGCCCACTCAGAGATAATGGGATCATACTGGCCCACTCAGAGACAATGGGATCATACTGTCCCACTCAGAGACTTTAGAATGATACTGCCCAACTCAGATAGTAGGATGATACTGGCCCACCCAGATAGTAGGATGATACTGGCCCATCCAGATAGTGGGATGATACTGGCCCACTCAGGTTACAATGTCTCCAGTGATTCACCCCACATTCACTTTTCAATTAAAATATTTGTTGAATAAAATTAGTCATTTACAGTACAAAATATCCATAATCATAATAGAGTCATAATAGATAATAACCAACCAAATAAACAACCTATGCTCCAATCTCCATGCCCTAATAGACACAGGTTATTAGCTCCTTAATAACCTTGGCATACGTACATCACAATATTCATTATGGCTACCTCACATGAGAACATTTTGTCACTAGTCATTAAAGGGTTGGAATGAAGAAAATAGAATCCACAATGTTCTCCATCACCTCTGTAACATTGTTCTTACTCTTCTCTCTTCCCCTCACTTTTCCTTTTTTCCCTCTTTCTCACCTTCCATTTTTACATCTATTCTTTGATCTTTTCCTTCCCTCTTTCCCTCCCTCTCCTTCACTCTTCCTTTCTCTTTCCCCCTCTTCTTCACACTGTTCCCTTCTTAATTTCCTTCACATTCCTTTTCCACTCTCCCTCCTTAATCTCTCCTATCTTTTCTTATCTCTCCTTCTTTTCCTCCCTCTCTCCTTCTGTCTTTCCTCCTCTTTCCTCCTTTTTCTCCTCTTCACACTCTCTACTCCCTTTCCCCATCACTGCAGAACTGTATGTGTCCACCCTAGAATGCATTTTCTCAATTCCATTTGCACATTTAACATTGGGAAAGGTGAGCATCTGGGGAGCCATGACTCCCAATGGCTGATTAGATTTATTACCAGACTGTTGACATAATGGGACCAGACATCCCACCTCTACCTCTCCACTTCTAGCTCCTGGGCAAAAGCAGGGCTACATTGATTGGTTGAGACTGGAGGTGTGCATGTGTGTGTGTCCATGTGTGTATGGGGGTTAGGCAACTGTACATTATTTATTTCCTCTGGTCATTTTGTACTGTAAACAACAGTTGAGTTATTGTTCTGTGTAACATCCAGTGTGTTAGATTATAACAGCAGTGCCTCTGCCCCAGTCCTTATTAGAAGTACACGTGCGACCAAACCATGAAAAAAAGATTCAGATTCAGAGTAAAATTATAAAGGAGCTGGTTGCTGTAAATATATATGTTGATTAAACATCAATGCAATTGTATTTAACCAACTCACAATCTGATTGTATCCTTACAGCCCTACAGTTATACGCCACATCAAACTTTCCAGCTTACCAAATCCTGGCTTGTATAGTGATGTGTTATGTTTTATGTCTACATTTCATCATCTCCTATTGTATCTTTGACTGTCTCATCACAAGAATAAACTGCGTCTTCAAGCCAGCATTTGGTAAGCTGTTTTTTTTTTTTGCACACTGTGCTTCCTACCTGGTGGTTACATGGGTGAACATAAATTAGTCACCCCAATTAAGTTAAATGTAGTTTAACACGATGCTATCCACTTTGTCAGCAATGACTTCTACCTCATTCATCATGGACTACACACAAACTCTGCTTCAAACTCTAAATCCTAAAGCCAGCACTTCCTTTGATTGCAATTGCAGTGACCAAATCATTTGTTAAAAGTCCTAAGCACGTCTCAAGTCTTAACCTTCAGGTCTCAAGTCAAGTCCCAAGCAATAATGGGCAAGTCTCAAGTAATTCCCAAGATCCACAGTTCAGATTGAGTCAAGTCCCTAATTTTTGGTTTCAAGGCTTCAAATCAACGGTTAAGAAACACAACGTGCCATTGGAACACAGGACAGGTTTTTGCTGATGATGAATATGTAGATATTCCATAAAAAATCTGCCGTTCCCAGCTATAGTAGTCATTTACAACAATAAAAATGTCTGCACTGTATTTATGATCAATTTGATGTTATTTTAATGGAATAAAATGGCTTCACTTGCAAAAACAAGGACATTTTTAAGTGGCCCCAAACGTTTGACAGTAGTGTACATTATTGAACAAGTACCCATTTATGTCGACTTTGATTGAATGGATTAATTTGAGAATAGATTTTTCTCCTGTTTTGGCTGAGAAAAGGCTTGTCTTCTCAAAGCACCATAGAATTCCATCTGTTAAGAGTCACAAAGTGAGTTTGTGGCAGACAACTTTAAGGTGGATTTCAGAATCCAATGAACAAAGCTTTTTCTGAAAGTTTCTTCTGAAGGAATAATGGGACTCAGTCATGAGAAAAACATCCCTAATAGAAAGGCAAAAAAAAAATGTATAGACAACTTAGGCCAGAGATATCACACACATAAAAGAGAGAGGCCACATTTTGTCAGATCTTAGGATATACCTGCCTTTAAATCAATACTTGCCTGATTGAAAACAAAAAAGGAGAAAGTACAAAATAATGATCTTTGATGTCTGCCGCCTCGCAGCACTTCAGTTTGCAGTAGATATTTAAAAATACTGTAAAGGTTGGGTTGGTGGACATAACAGTGTGGACATCTGTATGAATCACGAGATGGTATGTAGGAAAAATACTCTGATTTGATACAGATATTTGGAAAATGCACTAGGCTGATGATTGATTATGATAAATTGGTTTTTGCACAGAACATTCCAGAAATGTTTTCATTATAATCATACAGGTTTCCCAAAACTAAGAAAACATTGGAAGCAGCATTAGACAGCTACTGTAAAGTAAAGAACATTGAATACAACCAACCATGGATATTTTCATGGCAGATCTTGATAAAAAAAAAACTTGTCGAAAATGAATCTACTGTATAAGTGTCTTGACTTTCAAAATGTTGCAGTCTTAAATTAGATACATCATACATAAAAGTACAAATAATCTACAGTGGGTATAGAAAAGAATCACCCCCCTTTAAAATAATCATATTTTGTTGCTTTGCAGCCTGGAATGAAGACAGACACCGTTTTTGTTTCATTCAGCTGTATTTACTCAGTGCAACTTATAACATCCAAGTGAAAGATAACACCAACATTAAAAAACAATCACAGAGTTGGAAAAAGGATCACCCCCTTGTGTCAGTATTTTGTTGAACCACCTTTTGCTTTAATCACAGCCTTTAGTCTGTTGGGATATGTCTCTACTAACTTTGCACATCTAGACGATGCAATATTTGACCACTCTTCTTTGCAGAACTGCTCAAGTTCAGTTAAATTTGAGTCTGGGTTTAAGTCTGGGCTCTGACTAGGCCATGCAAAGACATTCACCTTTTTCTCCATAAACCACTGCGTGTTCAGTTTTGCTGTGTGCTTTGGGTCATTGTCATGTTGGAAGGTAAATCTTCTTCCCATTGACAACTTTCTGGCAGAGAACCGCAGATTTTCCTCAAGAATTTGACAGTATTTTGCCCCATCCATTTTTCCTTCTATCCTGACAAGTGCTCCAGTCTCTGCTGCAGAGAAACAACTCTATAACATGATATTACCACCTCCATGCTTTACTGTAGGAATGGTGTTATTTGGATGGTGAGCTGTCTCACCAGACATATCGTTTGGCGTTGAGGCCAAATAATTCAATTTTTGTCTCATCTGACCATAACACGTTTTTCCACATGGCCTTAGAATCTTCAAGGTGCGTTTTGGCAAAGCTCAGTCGTGACTGTATGTGGCCTTTCTTGACGAGTGGCTTTTTTCTAGCAACCCTCCCATACAAGTCACATTTGTGGAGAATTTGTGATATTGTTGTCACATGCACACAATGACCACTCTTTGTTCATCCAGTTTGGAGCAACGTCCTGACCCAGGGAGGGTCTGTGATGTACCAAATACCTTCCACTTCTTAATAATAGACTTCACTGTGCTTCTAGGCACTGATAAAGCCTTAGAATTTTTTTGTATCCATCTCCTGACATGTGCCTGTCCACAACTTTATCCCGGAGATCTTTTGACAATACCTTGCCACCCATAGTTGATTGTTTTCTTCAGTTGCACTACCGAGGACTGAAATGCTTCAGGAAAAGTTTCATGCTGAGCTAATCAAAATGACCACAGCTGATCACAGTTGAAAGTCAGTTGGCTTTGTGTTCTATTGAGAAGGTGATTAACTACACCAGGTTGGGTTTACAAGTGTTTTTTATTTGTAAAAAAATAATTCTGACAAGTTGGTATTATATCTTTCACTTGGATGTTATAAGTTGTAAATACAGCTGAATAAAACAAATTATTTTTTGTCCGTTTTCATTTCAGGCTACAAAGCAACAAAATGTGATTATTTTTAAGGGGGTGATTCTTTTCTATACCCACTGTATACTGTCTTGTCCTCTTAACCCATTTAACGAGGGGAATTTCACCCCTACCCTATGAGTGCAGGAGCCTGTTGGTTTTGTCAAACTACCTTAAAACTGTTAACTTTTGAGAGAGAAATGTATATGATTGTGAAACCATTGTGAGGAAAGCACCTGTCTGTATACAGGTAAATTACCTAAACATTTGCTAAACTTTATTTTGACCTAGGGGTAGAAGCTGTGCAAAGTTTGGATGGTTAAACACTTGAGGCTCTGGTACAGGATGCCATGCCTGTCATGCGCTAATATAGAGGATAGTCTAAACGACTGCATTACTGGGGTTATTTACTCTTTGTTAGGCCTTCCTCCCGCACCTCGTCTAGAGGATTGGATGGCACAGACCTTGACCCAGTGATGCATGTACCCACATTGCGAGTCTAATTATTGCAAGGTAACATACCAGTACAAATACTAATTAAAGTTTTTCTTGTTTGCTTGAGCACTTTTGTCCATGCAGAATTCACATTTAAAACACCCATGTCCAAACTAAAACACTGTTGGCCTGACAATTTTAATCTTGCAAAATTCACTTAAACACTCAAAACATTAAATACATGACACAAAATGATGTACTTGCATCACAAGTTATTCCAATCAATTATTATACAATTATTATACAATAAATACTACCTACAACTGTCAGAATACCTTAGCATGTTTAACAGTCCTTTTTATGAATGGGCCAATTGTTGATTCTGTAATTATAGTTTGTACCATAAAAGGCAAGTAATCATAACAGTATCACTGCATGAGCTGTTTTTTTTTCACTAAAATAATTTCACTAAAGATGACAAATGTAGAATGTCACTGAAGAGCATGAATATGCTGAGACCTAAGGCATACAGTTTGATTTACCTTGTTCCTTTACAAATGCTTTGTACGCAGAATAAAATAAATCAAGCTAACAAATCCATGCAAAAACAAAAAAAGACAATTTCTAAAATATGTGAAATTTGCTTTGCGATGAGAAACTATTTTGCAAGTTCGTTTAATTAAAAGTATCTTGGCAATTGTGAAAAACTGTAAAATGACATACAATGAATTACTGGCGCACTTTATGTTCTACAGGTCAATCATAAAAATAAAAAAAAGAGTTGAGTGTTGAAAGAATATTAATGGATTTAAACTAATCTTCCAAGGCATTTACTTTATATATGTGAACATCTGAATGAATGAGTTAAATAACAGTATTCTAAGTGGATTTGTTTATAATTCTAAGTGGTTTTCTGTATAATTCAAGTTATTTTGTTGATTCCCTGGTAGCCTGTAAAACATGCTTCAGTAGTCTAGTTTGTGTTGTGGCGTTTCCAATGACGACAGCCAGTCTTGAGATCCATGGTCGGTGTGTAATTGCTTTGCCGCTGCTTCTCATCTTTCCAGAACGTACTGATTTATGATCTTGTTTATCTATCAACTGACCCCCACATTTAGAGTGATGGTTTTGACTCAGATGTTATTAAACTAAGTCTCTGGACTGCCTGATACTCTGGAAGTGGTTGAGTTGGGTGAGATTAGAAAGAGTTGAAAGTAGAAAGAGAGAGAACGGATTTGGTTGTGGGGCTGAAGCTCTCGGTTTGAAGCAGGAACTGACTGAGTGAGTGTATGTACACAGCACAATCAATTGGCTCACATCTTCAGAAAATCAGTATTCCTTTTAGACTTTGTTGTAAGCCAGGGACGCGTATGCAAAATTTCCGATTCCACTGCCTACGATTCCTTCTTTACTTCGAACTAAAATAACCTCTATGGGTGATGGAGAGATGAGAATTAAAAAGTGAGAAGACAAAGACAGAGGGGTGAGAAAGAGGAAGTGTGAGAAGGAGAGAGACCCCGAGACAAAGATGCATGACACCACACAGAGAGAGAGAGATGGAAATATATACAGTAGAAATTGAGAGAGCTGAAAGAGAACATAAAAGAGCAAGACTTCCTCAACACTTCCAGTCCCCTGCAGGTTTTAGCTTCTTATTAATTTTCAATGAGTTTCCCAGTGCAAAGACGGCTGCAGCTGGTTCCTGGTGATTCTCCCCCGGTGCTTGTCACTATGCTTGGACGGGATCTATGCATATGGAGAACTAACCTTATTTGGCGCTCTATAATTTAACTGTGAACAGTGTGATAATGACTTACTATAATCGCAAAACAAACAAAAGTACTCATTTACCTATTGCTATGGAGTTTAAATGAATGGTTCCTCGTGTGATGTGCTGTTTACCTCTTTGTTGTGTGCCTGTGTGTGTGTGTGTGTGTGTGTGTGTGTGTGTCTCGTCTTCCCGTTCCAGGCCTCTCTTCAAGGCTGTCTGCTAGCTGTCCTACATGATAGCACTATTGAAGGACCATTAAACAATATGCTTTTTTTCACACTGCATCTCTGCCTATCTGTACAATAGAAATGCCACAGCTGATCTTTCTCTCAGTGTCACTGTACTGTCATCCTGCCAGTTAAGAAAATGACCATCTGAGCTGGACATTGCGTCATCTTTATAATCACCCATACAGTTCTGCTATATGAAGCCCGCCCCCCCCCCCCCGCCCTGATATATGTGCTACATGTGCTCAGTTTGAATGCTCAGTGATAATACCATCCTAATGGCCTGCAGGTGGGCTAGGGGAAGATATGTTCATTTCGGTGAATGGGTAATCAAAAATGAAGGGAGATTGGGAATACAGGATGAAATCTGAAGCTATTAAATGTGCCAGGCATACACTGAAAAGCCTATCTGTTGACTAATACAAGTGGAAGGGTTTTAAAAAGAACCCCTCCTGTCTCCTGGCTGTCTCAGTGTGAGATGGGATCCGACTCTCAGAGCTATAATTGTTGCACTCTTACATAACTTGAAAACAGTTAGAACTGGAAACAAAGAGAACACTTAAACCTTAAAGTGAACATTTTAAGTACCTAACTGTAGCTCTCTTCACTCTCCGCAGATGATGAAATGACAGATACGCTTTCTTACTGACTTGATTGATTATTCATTGAGGTGTTTGTTGCTGGGTTCTGTTTGTCTGTTTGCTCTAGCCAGGATGTTGAAGAGAAGCATCACTCTTTGCACTGGCATCAACAAATCCCTTAGTAACTAAGTCATGTCCTCTGCTCCTCCCTGTGGTTTGAGATGTCTGATTCTGGGAGCTTTCAAAACAGCATCAGTCTTTGCAGTGACATCAACATCTCCCTTTGTAAAGTCGTGCTTTCGGCTCCTCTGTCTCTGTTCTTCTTTCTTCTCCTCCCGCATAATAAACAGCATATCGGTTCCTTTTGAGAAGACAGCGGAGTGTTATTAGCCATAACCCAGTGTCAGTGTTTGGTCTTCTATAAAGCCAAATTCTGTGGAACAGAACAGAGCTGATCATAAAGGATGGATTACCAGATGTGTCCAGCCAGTGTCACAGAGCGGACAGCAGAGCTAGTCATCACACAGGGAAAGGTTTATAGACTAAAGGACAATGTCAGGGAACAGAGAGTGCAGACCTATTAGAGATAAAAACAGTGAGCCTGTAACATCCAGCTCTACATGTTGGTACCAGTCCCCACAAAGTCAGTAAAACCGGACAAGTTGGTCCCACAATGTCTTTTGCCAGTCCCTTCAAGGAAGAAAGGCTATTTAGGGGAAATTAATACTATTATTTTTTATCTTAGAACTGGGGTTGCTTTTAGGTCTAAGCGTAAGGGAAGAAGGTTTAGGGTAAGGTTAAATGAGCATAAAGGCTACGTCAGTGGTTAGGGTGAGCATGAGGGTAAGGATCAAGTTACTCTATGCGTGCGTGCGTGCATGCTCTCAATAGTATGTACTTCTGCCTTTTCACCTGTGCCTCTATCTGCCTGGGTCCTTGTCGCCTCAGGAGCGGCTCCTAGCAACCGCCTGCCCTCAGTGTCCTCAGATAACCACCCAGCTGCTCCCATCACACCAGAGTAGAGAGAACGAGGAGGAGAGAGAACGAGGAGGAGGGAGAGGGAGAGGAGAAAAGAGAGGGGGAGACAGAGAGAGAAAGAGGGTGGAGGAGAGTAGAGGGGAGAATGGGGAGGATAAATAGGAATGGAGAGGAAAGGAGGGGAGGAGAAAGGAAAAGGAGAGGTTGCTCAGTAAGGGGGTATATATATATATATAGTTTCTCGTCTTCCTAATGAACTGATGTTGGAGTTCTTCCAGCCACTTATGTCAAATTGACATACGGGACATTAAAGCCAGATCCATCATCACTGTAAGGAATGGAATTTGTTGTAAATATTCCCATATATAGAAATTATATTAATCACTTCATTAAATTTGAATTATATGATATTGGGTATTGTCCAAGGCCTTGTCTGTTCCGGACTCAATCTAATCATTTATTGACAGCAGATAGTGGCATTCTACAAGCTTACACAGGACTTATGGATCAATAAGGAAATAGCAACATTCATCTCCATTGATTATCGGTAGCTTGATTGGTATTTTAATCAGTTCACAGAAAAGTTTCAACCTTTTCAAAGACTTTGCTCTGGGGCTAGATACAGGAAACAGGTAATATAATCCCCATCTTGTTCAACATCTCCTTCTGTCTCTTTCACTCACGCTCTCTCTCCCCTCGCCATCTCTCCTTCTCTTCTCATCCCTTCTTCTCTCCTCTCTCTTTTTATTATTCTCTCGTTCTGTTCTTCCCAATGCTAGTGTATAACAGGAGTCCATCACTAAAACGAGAACCTATTCACTGTGCCTCGGATCATGTATGAAGTCCCCATTCCTCCCTATACGCTCGTCTTCTCATGCACTTCCCTCTTTCTGTCTTTCTGTTTCCAACTCTCCCATATACTTTTCCTCTTTCTCTGACTGATCACTTCCTATCACTCTCACTCCATCCGTTGCTATTGGTTTCTCTTTTATGCCCTCCCTCTTTCTGTCGCTCTATCACATTCTGTAACTCTCTCACTCTTTCTGTCTACCGCTCACTCCCTCTCACTCTTTTACTCTCTCACTCTTCCAATTTCCTTCCTTTGTCTGTTTCTCCATCTCTCCCAGTCAATCTCTCTGATTGTATTTTCTATGGGCACGTATGCAGGGAAGGATGAACGTAGCCGACTTGAGGGAAGAGTTGGCTGAGGGACATTTCCACTTACAGCAAGTCAGGCAAGTTGTGCTGTTTCTAGGAAACGGGAATTGAAGACATGACATTCGTCCTTGTTATTGCAGATGAAGTGGATGCTATCTAAATTTCTCATCTACTGTTTAATTAAATGAATATTCCAATAGCTACGTTATTATGTACCAGCCCCAGCATATTTGTTTTGTATTCTTTTGAAGGTTTTCTATAGCCTATATATAGCCAAGTAGTGTGAGATCATCCTAGAATGAGCACCTTGGTGTTTTGCAGCATAATGTATTATGGGATATGATCTATATGCCATTACTGTATGTTATGCCCATGTTTATAACATCCTCATAAATATTTGTGAAGTGGATAATATTTGTAATTTTGATACAATTGCAACTCGTGGTTACATTCAAGGCACGGACAGCAACACTAGCGCCTGATGAGTGCAAAAAAGGATTATACATAGAAGCATGAGACAACACTTTAAATGTGGACCAGTTCTGGGAGCACAATATTTCAAGGAGTCAAATGCACTTCATAGTGACCTCACAACTGGTCAAACTATTTGAATGTGTGTGGTGACAGCGACATGACATTATTAAGACTCATTGTCAGATATAGCACAGGACAAAACTCGAACAGAAAGAGGGCGGGGCGAGAAGCCAACTAGAACCGCCCCATCTTATTGTCTTGCAGTGGGCGGTCTTGGTTTCTGTAATATATCTGTAATAGAAATGTTGAATGCACAGTTGATGTAGATGTCATGATGGTGTCCTGTAGTCCCATGTAGGGTTGTTGCTCTATACTAGTATTGATGATAACCGTGATATTTAAAAAATAAAATATTGATATCATGTTAATAATACACATATGATAATATTGTATTCACTAGGCAAAACTGTGTGAGATGGGGTGTTCACAAGAACACCTCTCGCTTTTTCGATACCTTATTCATGTCAGTTATAGACAAACGATGTTATTAAACAAGGAGACTGGCCCTAAGCACTGGCGTCGAAATCAACTCATTAGCCCCAAATAGATCCCCCGGGAGAGATCTGCAAAAACATGTTTTTGGAGCCTATTTACATGGATAAAAGGATGTTGTATTTTTCCAAAAACTCCTCTCGGTTTTTCCATAGCTGATTCATGGACAAACGATGCATGTGCTTGAACTACGAGTATGGACCTATACACTAGCATTAGAATTTTCGTAGCCTATTCACTTTTTGTAATTTAGTAATTTTACAAAAACTACTCAGTGTTATGCCTTGTGGGTCTTTTGTTTATCAGTTCATCTGATGCCTTTTCACTATCCATTAAGTGATATTGTTCTTTTTGTAAGATTACATTTTGTTATTTGTAGAGATTTGGTTACAGACTGTCTCCACCTCCATACACTCGTATTCTGAGTGTAATGCATTTGTCAATAAAGAGGGGAAAAACACACTCAACACATATCCGTTAATATCGTTACCGTGAATGATTTTGGCGACGATAACCGTGTAGTGAAAATCTGATATCATGACAGCCCTAGTCTTAAGACAGACAATCTTTAAACCTGTAATGCGACACACATCCAGTAGAAAAGCGATGAACGTCTAGAGAGATTCTTTTAACTGCATGTTCCCAATATAGTAATGAGAGTCAAACACGGCTGTGCTGAGGAATACATGTCTATACTGGATATTTGCAATAACACACCCCATTTAATATGCTCTCACTATAACAGCACAGAAAAAACACACTCAAACTGGACGAATGGTTGCTAGGAGAGATGCTTAGGTGTTTCCCTGGTCGGCTTGAGGAAATAAGATAATTGGGGATTCCACTGGAGGGTATCCAAAGAGAGACAGTGGCGCTCTAATTAAGACCCTGTGCTTCACCACTGAGCTGTCCGGTTGTTCACTAATTAGGTTTAATTGTGTGTTATTAGATTTAATTTTGTGTTAGTTGGTTTTAGTGTGTGTTGTTTTGTTTCTTCTATATGGCTCGCTCTTTCAACACCAGGGCTGTGGCTTCAGTTCCCACAAGGGAAGAACAAAAAGATGCAAGAGAATGTATGCACTCATTACTCTGAGTCACTAAATGACATAAATGTAAATGTATTATGTAGGTCTAACAAGTGAATAGCCGATAAATAAGTAGGGGTTGGTATCTATGTGGAATACTATGAATTGGAAGAGCCATGTCTGTCAGACTTTAAAGGGATTGGTGGTGTGGCTTGGGGGCTGAAACACGTTTTAATGGCAACCGCCGAACACTTCAGTCCAATCTATCTTTTTCTGCTTTCCATCCAAATGTAGGGTTTGTTCAAGCGAGTTTTGCTTCTAGTTTCTCTGTTTCTGTCACTCAGTGCCTCTCTCTCTTTCCATATTCTCTCTCTCATTCCCTCTCCGTGTCTCTCTCACCCTGTCTGTCTCTTTCTATCTGTCTGTCTCTCTGTACTCCTCGTCCTTTATCAGGTTATAGGGGAACTCTGTTCATGCCTCCGTGTGACTGTGGGTGTGTTTGCAGCTATCTGTCTTTGTGTACAGTACTGCACAAATGTCTTAGGCACCTGAAATTTGAACTGATTACATTTATTTGGGTCAGTGTTTATTTGTAAAATATATAGTTTATGATGTACACTTTTTGTACAAATAAACACTGACTGCTGCACTTCCTACATTTGCACATTTCTGTCTTTCTGTAAGCACACTGAGTGTGGAGTGAGTTTACACAGTAAAATGTCTGTTTGTATTCTCCAGCTTGTCTATGCGTGGGTGCGTGCAACGTATTTGTAAAGTTAGCGCTTCATTCATCGACAGACCCATTACTCTGCAGGCCGGTTGGCTCACAGAGGTCTGTCAGCCCCAGGTCTCTGGATCTGGGCTGAAGCTAATCCCATCTCCGTCCTCTGGCGTTATCTCTACACCTTACCTCTACAACGTTAGCGCTCTGCAAATAGTTGACCCTCATAAACACATTGCTCCCTCTCAGTCTCTGATGGCGGCATTTGGAACCTGCCAGCTCATGTCCTGTTTCACTTTAATGACCCTGTCGATGTGTTCACAGCCCCAAGTCTGCTCTTCTCTGCCTTCAGCTAATACACGGTGGCTGCATAATGGGATTCTCCAGACAACATTTTCCAATAGTTCAACAAACGTACCTTCTGCGCACATGCTTCCCTCTTCTCAAGCTCTGTTTGCTGCGTACACATTCCGGATTTTCAGACGCCCAGAGTTGGAGCAGGCTTCTCCGGCACTGTGATGTGCTGTCTAACAAATGAGGAGGTATAACATGATAACTGAAAAGCAAAAAGCAAAAAGGTTCCAGTGCTGATTGTTCAGCCCCAATGCTATGGATAGATAGGGCTAAGCAACGTTGGTGGTAAATACTCAAGTTAATGTTAGATATTTCATGTTCTCATTTACAGTGAATGGGTTTTGTTTCCCACCACATTTTGCAAACATATAGGATAGAAATAGATAGTCCTCTGCTCTAAAAGCTCTAGAGCTTCTATAATCTTTAATGCTTATGCGGATCACATCTTGTGCATTGGTGTATTCATTACTCAGACTACTCTGGTGTTTGGTGCTTGTTTAGTAATGTTAGATCAATTGTGAAGGATTGTCTGCCAGCTTACATGATTGTCACAGTTTTATGCATAACTGAAGTGAGTAAACTTTTGTAGCATACAGTCAATCTAAGGGAAAAAAAACGAATTACAATATTCTCTCATGTGGACAAAACTCAACAGAGCACGTCACTAGGCCAAATACACAAGCTGTACTACAGTGTGTCAACACCATCTGCTCTGTGTTTACTGCACATTCTGGAAACCACTCTACCATCCAAGATGACTGAAACGCAACAACTGTGTGCACAGTAGAGAATGAATGTCATTTACAAACCCCATGTTTGCCCTGCGTGGCCCAGTGTAGCTGGATCAGGTCTTGCGAGTTTGATTTATTATTTTAAAATCTTTTTGGGGAGTTGTACTTATTATAGTTTTCCTTGCCCTTGTAGCTGATCGATTCAATAGTTATCGAATTTGGATGTCATACCTTTTGTTGCGGGTTTTGAGTTACCCAAATTACTCCTTGAAGGAATGCAGTCACAGTAATGACTGGGGGCGGGAGACCAGAGGGGATCCAAACGCAGAGCGTGAACTTTAATGTCAGTGTTTTCATTGGACGGCTGGGTTTACAAAGAGCATGGAACAGAAAAACAGGGCAAAGACCTGATGACAGGCTCAAAGTCCAGGACACAGGAATACTAAAATGCCAGGAATAGTAACAAAGGCTATAGTAACACAGAATGCTCCTAACACAGGATACGGCTTTAACAATAACTCACAAAGGACGGCCGGCGAGAACCCCCACTTAATATCTTCACTAATGTTACACAGGTGTACACAATAACGGACAGTGGCTGATGAGACGTCAGCCGGGGTGCGTTCAGGGGCGAACACGGTGCAGGTGAGTGGCAGGTTGCAGGAACGTCCCGGTACAGGAGGACCACGAGCAGCATGGAATCTCACACTCACTGTCACAGAAGTAGCCAATATGCACCGCACCATCTATTCAAAAAAGTCCAAAATAAAGCAATTTTCTCAAAGTTGCCGATATTTCTCTTATAACTTGTATCATACTTATAGCAGTGAACTTGTTACAACCTAAGCATTACCAAACATCACATAAAAATTACTTTAAAATTCCAATACATTTTTATGTTGACTTTTTTTAACACACATACAACGTTCAATTTTTCATTTAGGGGCTTGGCTATACGAGAGTACAATATCGACACAAAGTATACTTACTCCGAGCATATGTAACCAAGCTGGTCCGATTCTTATTACAGTGCCCATTGGTACACGTGCACTAAGGTTAACTATTCCCTACCTATACATACTGATTGAGTTGTCTGGGGCTAAACCTTAACACAAGGAGTCACTGGAGCGTGATGTGACAAGGCAGCCCTGCCCGATTATCCACCCACTCAAGCTATCCCGATTTGCCTTCTGGGGACTGTTGTCATGCTGCGACCGGGATGCCAACCACTGGCTATGCATGGGGCCTGTATGGAATCATTTTTAAAAGAGATTTCTGATCTTTTAAATAAATGGCTCACAGCAGACATTTGTATGCAAAAAACATTTGTAGTGTGTCAGACCCGGAACCACAAAATAGTGGTGCAGCCATTTGAAGCCCTACTGGCTCATTGCTCAAAGCTCATAGAAACCCCCATCCAGTTGACTTCTTTAAAATGGTGTCCGTGATAAAACGGGTTCTGTTTATCTACAGATCAGTGTGTCTGTATCTACTTGACAGTGTACAGCATCTTTATATTACACTACCATCACTTGATAAGACCATATTATGATAAATCAAATGGCTAAAGAGGCGTACATGATGACAGTAGCATTAAGAGTCAGTGAGTGTTGTGCTAGGGGGGAATTACTTACTTTTAATTGGTAACCCTGGTGAGTGCAGCTTTTAGCTGATTGGTCCTGGGGAATTCTCAGCAGAGTCCACCCACACACAGCTGCGCCCCACCAATACTCTGTGTCTGTGTGTGGATTGGTCTGTCTGTGACCCCACTGTCTGTGTCTGTACATATGTGGGTATAGGTTTGTGTGTGTGTGTGTGTGTGGACACAGTAAGTCAGTTGGTGAGATTCACTCCTCCTAATATAAGTCTTTGTGTGTGTAGGTCTCAGTTTTGAGCCTGAAGCTTCATCTGCTGTATCTCAAACAACGTTACATCCAGACCATCGCTCCGCAAAAGCCTTGGTTTTCTGGGGACATTTGTACGTTAGCAAGAGACACTGCTGTTTCAAATTAATGTACAGTACAAGTCAAAATATTTAGTCACACCTACTTATTCATGGGTATTTCTTGAGTTTTAAAATGTTTCGCTATGTAGAATAATAGTGAAGACATTAAAACTATGTTTTTTTTAAACAGATCATGTCTTAATGGCAGCTTTGCACACCACTCTTTGCATTCTTTTAAACAGCATCATGAGGTGTGCCTTGTTAAAAGTTCATTTGTGGAATTTAAAGCATTTGAGCCAATCAGTTGTGTTGTGACAAGGTTGGGTTGGTATACAGAAGACCATACTTTTTGTCTACTGTAGTCCATATTATGTCAAGAACAGCTCAAATATGCAAAGAGAAATAACAGTCCATGAGTATTGGCACAGGAAAGGAAGACCCGGAGTTTCCTTTGCTGCAGAGGATAAGTTCATTAGAGTTACCAGCCTCAGAAATTGGCAGTTAACTGCACCTCATATTGCAGCCCAAATAAATGCTTCACAAAGTTCAATTAAGAAATACATCTCAACATCAAGTGTTTTTTCTTCTTGGCAAGACAGTTTTGTGGAGCATCTTGTTTCATGGGTTCCTTTGAACACATGCTAGAGTAGAGTACCCCAAGCTTGCTCCACAGCTAGCTTGAAATGTTGTGGATGGAGTTAGACAATTGGTACCTTTTGTGTTGCTCAAATGGTTGGTATGTTGTCAAGGAGGAGGAAAGCGTGTGTTGCGAAGCGGTGGACAATTTAGCAACAGTTTCCACCCAGTTTGGCGCCGAGGCAAAATGTCAGCGGAGGAAGCTAAATTGTTAGCAATAGCACACTAACAGACTACAGCACACTAACAGACTACAGCACACTAACAGACTACAGAACGCTAACAGACAACAGCCATCCGTGTATGGCCGTTGGCCATTTGATCTGAAATTCTGTCTAACTTCATCACTGTGTGTGTGTGTGTTTGTCCAGATGGACCTGTGATCTGGAAGATGCTGACCTACCCCCCTACACGGAGAGCACTCCTGGTAGGATGCGGACTTCAGATGTTCCAACAGCTCTCGGGAGTTAACACTGTCACGTAAGTACAGCATGTGACCCTAACATTTCCTGGGTTCTGGCCTATTTTGTTGATGTATATGCCTATAGGCTTTAACTCAGTGCTATGCTAACATTTAAAAATAAATCTGTAAAATAATCTATAATTATAATCTATCAATTTCAATTCTTGCTAAAGACAAATACTGATTTGCTGTCATGTTTGAGTCCTATTTTTCATACATGGCCTGCTTCAAGTCCACCATAGAATTTGATAGGATTGAGATCCGGTATTTGAACCGTTCTGTTGTAGCTTTGCTTGTGTCTTTTGGGTCATTGTCTTGTTGATTCATGATCGGTTCAGCTTAATCTTTTTGACCACTGACCTCGCATTTACTTCAAGAATTCTCTGGTAAAATCTTAATTTTTTTTGCTCCATGTCTTTTTATTGATATTTATACATAGAGAGATAGTGTACAAAGTACATAAATTCAGAAGCATAGGTGAACAAAATTATTACAAGGATAAACATCATACCCTCCTCCCTTCACTCCAACAGAGCCCCGTCCCTGCAACAACATTACTGTACCATTCAACAACCTAGTATTGATTAAACTTGTATGCAACCACTTATTTTACATGCATCACTTATGTATCAAATTACATGTACACATAAAAATATATATAAACAATAAATAAAAACAAACAATAAAACCAAACAGTATGATACATAGTTAAAAAAAAAAAAAAATTAAAAATAATAATACAACAACTAAGTAATCAAAAAATTGTCCTTATGGGTTTCAAAATATACAGAATATGAGACATCAATATCAGTGACATCTAATTTCTCTATATTACTTAAGAAATGTTTCCATGTGGCATAAAATGTTTGAATACATCCTCTTGTAGAATAGCAAATCTTCTATAATACTAAATGGTGTTGAATGTCATTGATCCACATCTTAAAGGTGGGAGGAAGTTTCTCCTTCCACTTAAACAGTATTAACCGCCTAGTTATGAGAGATGCAAAAGCTATCATATTATTTGCCTGGCAGTTAAGGTGAGTGTCTTGTGGAGTTATTCCAAATATGGCAGTGATGGCAGAAGGTTCTATAGGTACTTGTAAAACATCTGAAAAAGATTTAAATATTGACTGCCAGAAATAAGGCTCTTTCCCAGACCTTCTCAGGAAATTCGAACCCCAATTCATTCTCCCATTGAGTCTTTAATGACATCAAAGGTTCCAAGTGATATGTATTTAGTAAGGAGTATATTTTCCCAATAGTCCCTCTGGAACCTGAATTAAGCATCAGAATGGAATTTAAGAGGGAGTTGGGTGGCTGGGATGGAAAGTTAATAAATTATGTTGAAATAAAACTACGGAGCTGCAAAAGAAAATAAAAAATTGAATTAGGAATGTTAAATGTAAGACTTAATTGATCAAAGGATGCAAATATTATCAATGAATAGATTCTCTATTGTGGCCACTCCTCTATTAGCCCATTCTTGAAAAGCACTGTCTATAATTGATGGCATGAACTGGTGAGTTTTTATTATAGGAGCACAAGTGGGCAGATCCCTGAGAGAAAAAGCTTGTCGGAACTTTGTCAGAATTCTAAAAGAGTGTTTCACAATTGGATTTATGGTGAATTTAGATATAGATTCCAAAAGAGGAAGTTTTGAGCAGAGTATTGAGTGTAGAGAAATATGAAGATGAGGGGTTTTCCATTCGTAACCACTCGGGGGTATTATCACTACATGGAGAATCATTCCAAAATAGCATAGATCCAATGTTGGCTGCCCAATAGTAAAACTGAAAGTCAGGGAGGGATAAGCCTCCATGTTGACGATGCTGTTGTAAGATCCTTTTCCGTATTCAAGGGTTTTTCTTATTCCATATAAATCCCGACACCAAATTGTCCACTGACATGAAAAAGGATTTAGATAAGTGTAGGGGAATGCGTTGAAATATATAAAGAAATGTTGGCAAAACATTCATTTTAATTATGTTAATTCTGCCTCCTAGTGACAGGGGGAGTAAACTCCAACGTTTCAAATATCGCTTAAGGTGGGTTAATAGTGGTGAAAAATTTGCTTTTAATATATCTTTAAAGGCATGCGTTATCCAGATTCATAAGTATTTACATTTCTGTGGGCTGACTTTAAGTGGGAATAAACCAAAGTCAATTTTCTAAGCTGCTGTATTCACTGGCATAATTTCACACTTTTGTAGGTTAATTTTGTACCCAGATATTTTGCCGTATTCCTCAAGCAGGTTCAGGGTATTTGGTAGACTAGTTAAAGGATGGGACAGATATAAAAGCATATCATCAGCATACAGGGACACCTTATTATCTGAGTCATATCTCCATATTCCCTTTATATTAGCTTCACCACGTAACGCTAAAGCCAATGGCTCAATCGCAATAGCAAATAGGAGGAGCGACAGCGGACAGCCCTGTCGGGTGCCACGATGGAGAGAGAAGTAAGAAGAGAGGTTGTTGTTTGTTCGGACAGCCGCTAATGGAGAAGAATACAGAATTTTAATCCAGGAGATACATTTTTCACCAAAGCCAAATTGTTTGAGAGTATGGAAAAGATAATCCCACTCCACCCGATCAAACGCCTTCTCAGCATCTATCCATCCATCCATCTTCTTCCGCTTATCCGGGGCCGGGTCGCGGGGGCAGCAGTCTAAGCAGGGATGCCCAGACTTCCCTCTCCCCAGACACTTCCTCTAGCTCTTCCGGGGGGACACCGAGGCGTTCCCAGGCCAGCTGGGAGACATAGTCCCTCCAGCGTGTCCTAGGTCTTCCCCGGGGTCTCTTCCCGGTGGGACGGGACCGGAACACCTTCCCAGGAAGTCGTTCCGGAGGCATCCGAAAAAGATACCCAAGCCACCTCAGCTGACCCCTCTCGATGTGGAGGAGCAGCGGCTCTACTCTGAGCTCCTCCCGGGTGACCGAGCTTCTCACCCTATCTCTAAGGGATCGCCCGGCCACCCTGCGGAGAAAGCTCATTTCGGCCGCCTGTATCCGGGATCTTGTCCTTTCGGTCATGACCCAAAGCTCATGACCATAGGTGAGAGTAGGGTGAGAGGTGAGAGCTCAGCTCTTTCTTCACCACGACAGACCGATACATCGACTGCATTACTGCAGAAGCTGCACCGATCCGTCTGTCAATCTCCCGTTCCATCCTTCCCTCACTCGTGAACAAGACCCCTAGATACTTAAACTCCTCCACTTGAGGCAGGCACTCTCCACCAACCTGAAGTGGGCAAGCCACCCTTTTCCGACTGAGGACCATGGCCTCGGATTTGGAGGTACTGATTTTCATCCCCACCGCTTCACATTCGGCTGCAAACCGTCCCAGTGCATGCTGAAGGTCCTGGTTAGAAGGGGCCAACACGACAACATCATCTGCAAAGAGCAGAGACGAAATTGTGTGGTCCCCAAACCTGACACCCTCCGGCCCCTGGCTGCGCCTAGAAATTCTGTCCATAAAAATTACGAACAGAACCGGTGACAAAGGGCAGCCCTGCCGGAGTCCAACATGCACTGGGAACAAGTCTGACTTACTGCCGGCAATGCGGACCAAGCTCCTGCTTCGGTTGTACAGGGACCTGACAGCCCTTAGCAAAGGACCCAGGACCCCATATTCCCCAAGCACCCTCCACAAGATGCCGCGAGGGACACAGTTGAATGCTTTCTCCAAATCCACAAAACACATGTGTATTGGTTGGGCAAACTCCCATGAACCCTCCAACACCCCGTAGAGGGTATAGAGCTGGTCCAGTGTTCCACGGCCCGGACGAAAACCACACTGTTCCTCCTGAATCCAAGGTTCTACTACCTTCTCAGCATTTAGTGATAGTAATATCTCTGGAATGTCAGGTGAAGTGGGACCATAAAGAATATTAAATAGGCTTTTAATGTTAAAAAAGGAGTGACAACCTTTAATAAAGCCTGTTTGATCGTCAGCTACAATTGAGGGCAGGACCGCCTCTAAGTGGCAGGCCAGCATTTTAGAAAGGATTTTACTGTCATTTAAGAGTGAAATTGGACGGAATGAGCCACAATCCAGAAGTTTTTTTTAATCTTTTTTAGGAATAAGCGATATGACCGCTTGTCGCATAGTCAGAGGAAGGAAACCGGTGGCTCCTCAAATACAGAGAGCAGAATAGGAGAACGCTGGTCCGCAAATTTCTGAAATAATTCACTCGGGAACCCATCGGGTCCTGGGGATTTTCCAGTTTGCATAGACTTGATTGCATTAATAAGTTCCTCTGCAGAAAATGTTTTGTCTAGCTCGGATGCAGTTCTGTTTTCAATTGTGGGAACGTTTATTTTCCTGAAAAATTAATCAAATAAAGCGTGGTCGCCAAGGGATTCGCTGTCATACAACTTTGAATAAAATCTATGGAAACATGAATTAATCTCAGAATTATCTATTTGCTTAGTGCCCGATTCATAATTTATATCGGTTTTCTGGTGAAGCTGATGGGCAAGAATCTTCCCTGTCTTTTCACCACATTCGTATGCTTTACTCTATGATTTATTTATTAGGTTTTCAATGCGTCTTGTTGATAACAGGTTGAACTCTGTTTGAAGAGTTAATCGCAGTTTGAATAAATCATTGGATGGGGTGACAGCAAGTGTAGTATCTAATTTTAGAATATCATTCGTTAGCTGTTCAAGTTTCATATTGTGACGTTTTCTTTGTTGTGTGCTATATGATATTATTTGTCCCCTCAAGTATGCCTTCATGGTATCCCACACTGTTAAAGGAGACATTCCTGGGGTCTGGTTATGTTCAAGGAAGAAATGTATTTCAGAAGAAATAAACTTAATTAAGTCTTAATCGGAAAGAGGTAAAGTATTAAAACGCCAGTGGAGATAGTTGGCATGAGAAATTGGTATACATAAAGTCATCGACAAAGGGGTGTGATCTGAAATAATTATAGCTTGATATGCACGCTTTCTTATTAGTGAAAGAAGGCTTTTATCCAAAAATAAATAGTCTATGCGGGAGTATGTTCCGTGGACCAGAGAAAATAAGGAATAACTTCTAGCTGTAGGATTTTGAAAATGCCACGCATCAGTAATACCATTAGTATTAAGATAAAACTGTAGTTGAGAGGCTGCACTGGATTTGGACGTAGTCCTAGACGAACTGCGGTCTAGAGTAGCTGATAATGTGCATATCTCCTCCGAGGATAAGATAATGTGTATTCATGTTGGGAATATGGGCAAAGAAATTTATTTAAAAAAGAACTATCATCCCAATGTGGTGCATATAGATTGACCAGGACAACCGGTGTACTGTAGGGCCTGCCTACTACAATTATGTAACGCCCTGAGGAGTCTGTTTCTACCTTTGACATAACAAATGGGATATTCTTATTAACAAGGATGGCCACACCTCTAGATTTAGAGTGGAAATTAGAGTGATATGATTGTCCAATCCATCCTCACCTGAGTCGAAAATGGTCAAAGGTTCAGAGATGTGTCTCCTGAAGAAAGGCAATTCCCGTCTTTAATTTACTCAAATGAGTCAATACTTTCTTTCGTTTGATGGGGTGGTTCAAGGATTTTACATTCCAGCTTACAAAGGTTACATCGCAATTAGCTGATCTGTTTGAGATATCTGCGTTAGTCATAGCCATATTCAAGGCCGAGAAAGATTAGTGGTGTATTATATCTGCCTGCATTTATACTTTATAGAATGTTGACAGGACCTTTAAAAGATAAGTAAGTATGAACAATGAACCAAGGGAAAAAAAGGCTGAATGTAAACCCCGGTGCAGTAAATTCCCAACCCTCACCTGTCAGAACAAGGTGACTCCCAAACCCCTTGCAAAAATATCTACACATTAAGTACATGTGTGAGGATACACTAGCTTTAAGAGAACAAACTCTGCTGCATATAGAAAGTCGTTTTGTATGAGGCACCTTAGAGAATAACTGATTAAACAATTCAAACCTAAAAGTTTTTTGGTATATAAAAACAAATTCCTTCTATTGTCTAAGTGTTGGGCATTGATAGAAAGGGAAATAATAACAATAATAATAAGAGAGACACACTACAGTACTCTGATCAGTAAAATTATTATATCTGTCGTAAACAAAATAAGAGAGTGAGAAAAGAGAAAAGAAAAGCACAGTTTTGAATCCTTAGGTACTCTCTATTTCTCCATCTGGAACATCCGCCACACAGCCATGACTCTGTGGCGGTGTAGGCCTACAGTGTGTCGGTCAAGGCGATGTGTTTAGAGAGTGGACAGCACCAACCTTATTCAGATGCAAAATGTAGCTGTTCTCACTCATTTCAAGTCACGGTCAGTCTTTTGAAAAGTCCGGTAGAATTCTGGTTTTCACGTTGGCCATGGCTTCTTCTGGGTTTTGAAACCGTTTCTCAGTTCCGTTATATGTGATCCGGAGCCGTGCTGGGTAGACAAGGCCGTATTTAACACCGTCTCGTCCACGAAGTAGTCGTCTCACCTCGCTGAAAGCGGATCTGGCCTGCACGACACTCTGGGGATAGTCCGAGAAAATTGAGATATTGGTCCCTTTGAACCGGAGCGGTCCGGACTCCCTGGCATGGCGAACACAATCAACACAATCTTGGTAATAGTGGACTTTTGCCACGATGACACGAGGTTTAGCGCCTTGGCTCCTCGGCTGTAGACCTCTGTGAGACCGGTCGATCAGGACGTCTTTGTCCATTTTCAGTGCCTCTCTTAATAGTTTGGAGAAGCTGCCGGTGTGCTTGAGCCTTGGGTCTCTTTAATATTCGGATGTTGGATCACCTCATCCTTCCTTCCATATCAAGACATTTTTCCCGCAGATTGCCAACTTCTGTCTCGAGTTTACCCACTTTCGTTAACAACAAAGTTACGTCGTCTGAACATGATGAGAGCCCCTACTCCATATGCGACACTGTTTTTTTCATCGTCTCCACCTTGGAGCGAATCGCTGTGGTGTTGTTAGCTATAGCTCAGTTTTTACTGCCTGTAGCTCGGATTTGATGTTTTCAAAATCTTCAGTCAGAGCGGTCTTCAGTTCCGACCTGAGCAGCATAGCAATGTCTGTTTTCAACCACGTGAGGATTTCTGCCTTCAGGTCCGCAACATCCATTTGGTCATCAGGCTGAGGTGTCTTAGTGTTACACTTAGGAGGTGTATCATTTGAGCTTGAGGCTTTGGGCCCAGTCGCCGAGGCTCCTCAGATGAACTTGAATTTGGGCAAATTATTGCCCATTTGCACTGCTGTATCGCAATACAAGTGACATATAATGAAAAAATTATTAACTCAGAGCGACGTGTCGTATTTTTGTTGATATAAGGTGCCTAAAAATAGCTTTTAACCCGAAATTCAGCAGAGCATGTTGCTTGCACTGCCTACTCCATCGCCTGCTCCATCCCCTGGTAAAACCTTTCTTGATGGTGTCAGGGAAATTTCTGAAACCTGATGCAGTCTTACTGAGGAAAGGACTGAGTCCCATTGTTTCAATAAATAGAGGAGTGTGGGAGAGGGGATCTGGTATTTGTCCTAGGGGGCATTCTTGATTGGTAACAGTAGATTATAGGGTTAATCATCTGCCTATTTGTAGGTTGTCCAGATGCTTTAAGTCCCCCTCAAGGGTTGAGAAGGTAACCCAGATGGGGGAGGACGACATGTCCCTTGTGTCAAGCACAGGACATGTGATAGAACAGAGGGCATGTGTTTTATTGACATGGGACAGATGGGTAGCATCTAACCACACCCCTTTTTCCCTCCTTATATACTGATGATTTTCCTGTACTAATTTAGAGATTATTCATTGTTACTTTGTAACCTGTGTATTCTCTCCTTGAAAGAATAAACTGTTTATTGTGCATTTGAGTTTTCCTCTGTCTTACCCCAATTTCGTAAATTGTTTTGACTTTAGAAATTGCCATCACAATGGCCTCAGTGATGGTTGGCAATGTCCGTATGCATCAAATCAGCCCCAAACCATAATGTCATGGCCTCCATGCTAACAGTTGGTATGAAGTTCTTTTCAAAGGCAGTGTGTCACTTTGCCAAATACGGCTTCTGGCATTACGGCCAAACAACTCCACCTTTGACTCATCTATCCAGAGCTAATTATGTGTTCTGGTTCAGGTATATGTATGGAGAGTGCGTTGATGTTCCTGATGACTCACAAATGCAAATGTACGCAGAGGGATGTGCTGCTAATACAGGGCTGTGGTTAAGGTTAGGATATAAGTATTACAGACTAGGTTGGACAACAAAAACAGCAAAGGGGGTATAATTTTTTCAGTGTGGTTATGGTTTGGATTAAGGTTTTTAATCAAACACGCAATCACTGGTGCTACATGCTTGTACTACCGCCCCTAGCAACGATGCTTACTGTCAAAATGTGCACGTAAAGAGATCTGTGCTACAGTATCATTGTACCTATACACATATCCAATGCCCTGCCAGAGTAAATTGTTCCAGTAATTTTCAACTTCACTTTACTACGGTGTTATCAGTCGTGTCTTGATATTCTTTTTTGAGAGCAGATGCTTCTGCCGTCCTGACCTCCCATAGGCCAAGTTGGTGGAGTCTCTTTCTGACAGTTGACTCGTGCACTTACACATTGATTGTGGCAAGAGAGGCCTGTAGATCCCTTGATGTGACCCTGAGGTTCTTTGAAACTTTAATGAGCATCTTTCGGTCAGCTTTTAGGCTGAATTTGGTGGGACAACCTGTTCTATGTAGAGTGCAATGGTCTGGAATTTCCTTCATTTGTAGATGACGATGAATTATGTATTTTAAATTGCTTGGAAATTGCTTTTTAACCACCAAACTCATCAATAACCTTTTTGCTTAGGACCTTAGATTGGTCTTTTGACTCTGGATCTTGTGTTAACATAAACCTACACTACCTTTCAAATGTTTGGGGTCACTTAGAAATGTCCTTGTTTTTGATAATACATTTATTTTTATCCATGAAAACAACATCAGATTGCTCAGAAATACAGTTTAGACATTGTTAATGTTGTAAATTACTATTTCCGGTCAACAGCCCAGTCAACACTTAAACAATTACATTGCAGGCTCTGCACTGCGAGATGCTGTAAAGGAGTGGTTCTGAGTGCCACACTGATGTGTTAGGCCGCCTTTCTTGAAGAATATTGCCAATTGACAACAGTGGCCTACATAACACTCCTTTCCTATTGCTGTCATGACCTTTTATATGTCGGGGTCAATCACCTGTGGACAATGCATTTTCTACGTTCCTGTAAGGTGCTGAACCATTGAACCTGTATTGCCATCTCAAGTGAGATTGCATTGTCTATCTTCAGCATCCCTCCTGAGCTCAGACATATTCTGAGAATTGTAAACAATCTTGTGATATTTGCTGTTGCTAAGCAACCATCGGGAGGAGAACAACAGAATATGGGTCTGCGTATGTGTATGCGTGGGTGTCAGTGAGGGTGTGTGTGTGTGTGTTTGAATGTGTGTGTGTGTGTTTGAATGTGCGTGTGTGTGTTTGAATGTGCTTGGGGATGTGTGTGTGTGTGTTTGAATGTGTGTGGGGATGTGTGCGTGTGTGTTTTAATGTGCATGGGGATGTATGTGTGTGTTTGAATGTGTGTGTGTGTGTGTTTGAATGTGCGTGCAGGTACCTTTCTGTTATGGTCGGCGTGATCCTGTTAAGCTAGCTAGTGTGTATTTCGGTCCGTTGTTGTTTTAGCCTCACCTTGGGTCATTTGTAAAGCCACAGCTGGCAGCGGATCCGGCTGAGAGCCAGCGATGACAGGACTAATACAGCTGTATGTGTTGTCTGTCTCAGCCGGATCAGACCTGTGGCAACGGATTTCATGTCACTCAGCCAGTCCCAAGCCAGCCTCAGCTTAGGTCCCAGTCCGTCACAACCTCAGTCCCAGACCCAACTCTAGTATCAGATCTAACCCAAGTACACAGAAAGAACTTGAGGGCCCAGTCCCTGTCCGGATTCTAGTCCCAGATCTAACTCAAGTCCCCGCCCTAACCCTAGTTCCACACCCAACCCTAGCCCCAGCACTTGATCAGTGGGGCAGAGTCACAATGGTTCTGGAGAGTCACATTCAGAACCCCCTCCCTCCTTTACCCAGCCAGATCCGTAGCACAGACAGTCTCGACAGGGTTCTAGGAGAGTCACACAGAGGGACTCACTCTTTTCCAGCTCAACCTGAGATTGTCTCCACTGGCTAAGGAGTGCACCCTGTGTTCCGCTCAGCCTTGACTGTCACTCACTCTTCCCCAGATGGATTCCTCTTCCTGAGATGGTTCTGAAATACTTCTTCATGGCATCAACACTGTCACTCACTCTAACTGCCTAGTCTTTTGTCAGACCCTGTCATAGGGATGTGACAGAGGATTTTTCAAAAGACTCTCAGGCACATGTTCATAGCTGACACAGAAACAAAAGCAAGCCTGTATGGTTTGCACAGTGCTGGGGCTTAGGCTTACCTCTGACATCCGTCAGCATAGAGTACAGCTTGATGTTACAAAAAATCACATTAATCTAACCTTTAAAAGAATGTTAATCTAACCTTTCAATGAAAAATAAAGTTACTTTAAGAAATTGTTTATTTTTCTTCAGAAACATGCATGCTAGAATGACTGGCCACCCTTACTTTTGGAAGTAGTTTGGACCACTGTTTACCCATTTTTTGGGATGCTGTGTAAAATGCTAATAAAAACTAAGTGCAATCATGTGCAAATAATTTATCCCTATATTGAATTGAAATAGTATAAAGACAACATATGAAAGGTTGAAACTGAGAAAGTTTACTGTTTGTGGGAAAAATACTGTACAAGATAATTTTGAATTTCATGCCAGCAATATGCTTCAAAAATGTTGGGACAGGGGCATGTTTACCACTGCACTGCATCACCTCTTCTTCATGCTGATGTATTATGTGCAGAATGTGGTTTGGCATTGTCTTGCAGAAATGGGCACGGCCTTCCCTGAATAAGACATTGTCTGGATGGCAGCATGTGTTTCTCCAAACCTTGTATATATTGTTCAGCATTAATAGTGCCTTCACAGATGTGCAAGTCACCCATGCCATTTGCATTATGCACCCCCATACCATCACGGATACTGGCTTTTCAAAATTTTAGATTTTGCCTCATCTTAAATGAGCTTGGGCCCAGAGAAGGCGGCAGCGTTTCTGGATCTTGTTGTGTCTGGTTTCTTTGTATGGTAGAGTTTTAACACATACTGTGTTCACAGACAATGGTTTTCGGGATGTGTTCCTGAGCCCATGCAGTGATTACCATTATCATTGTGTCTGGTTTTAATGCAATGCTGCCTGGGGGCCTGAAGATCACGGCCATCCAATATTGGTTTTCGGCCCTGTCCCTTGCATGAAGAGATTTCTCCGGATTATCTGAATTTTTTATGATATTATGTACCATAGATGATGAGTAACTCTTTGCCATGTTATACTGAGAAATGTTATTCCTATACTGTTGCACTATTTGCCTGCTCAGTCTCACAGAATGGTGAACCCTTCCCCACCCCCAATTCTGACAGACCCATCCTCTCTGGAATTATCTTTTAATATCAAATCATGTAACTGACCTGTTGCCAATTAACCTAATTAGTTGTGTGATATTGCAGGAGGTTACCTTTTTTTGCATTACACAACTTTTCCGCTTTTGTTACTTCTGTCCTAAAGAAATGTAAACGTGTTGCTGCCATTAAATTCAAAGTAGGCATATACAGCTCCAGAAAATTTAAGAAACCACTGCTCCTTTTTCTTTCCTTTACAAAAAGGTTTTGAGTGAGGAACAGAAGCGTTCAATTTGCAGTGGTCTCTTAATTTTAACCCTTCTGTTTCTCACTTAAAACCTTTTCTTCTTTTTTTGAAAGGAAAGAAAAAGGTGCAGTGGTCTCGTAATTTTTCCGGAGCTGTATTTTTCAAGAAATAATATTTTTCAAGAAACATATGATATGTTGTCTTTGAAATATTTTCTATTGGATATAGGGTTTAAATGATTTGCACATCATTGCATTTAGTTTATTTACATGTTACATGGTGTCCCAACTTATGGAAACAGGGTTGTACTTCAAAGTGGGAATTCATTTATTTTCTTGAAATTCTGTCTCAATAGACCATAGAACCTGTTAGTTTTAGCCTGTATGTCACCTCATATTTACCGAACACCCCAGTGAAACAGTATGTCAAGGATGACCACTTCATGTTATGGATGACGACTTCCCAAAGACTCAGATGAACTTCGAAAATGTTAATTACTAATTGAAATATACATCAGTTTGATTCTGTTCATAAGATTTTCTAGGGATGCTAATAAATGTGGCATACAAATATTTTAACAAAAAAATATTTATTGTGACAATTATTTTTTCTTTAAACAATTTTCATTCAGTTAAAGGTTAGATTCATATGATGCCTTCTTTCTAACAAGTCAGTTTGTCTTATTTTGCTCGAGCTGCGCCAGTCAAATGTAAGTGCTGTTCTTATGAAGGGGAAACATCTAGAATTAACCACAGCCACAGAGTGGTTGGCCACAAGATCACTCAACAGGACTGCCAAGTGCTGAAATGTGTAGCGTGTAAAACTTGTCTGTCCTCAGTTTCAGCACCCACTACCGAGTTCCAAACTGCCTTTGGAAGCAATATCACCACCAGAACTGTTTGTCAGGGGGCAAACTGCAGTGGGCAAACTGTGGCAAACAGTTTGGGGAAGGCCCTTTCCTGTTGAGGCATGAAAATGCCACTGGGCACAAAGCGAAGTGCATACAGATATAGTTTGTCGAGATCAGTGAAGAAGAAATTGACAGGCGCCGGCACAGAGCCCTGACCTCAAACCCCATCAAACACCTTGGGGATGAGTTGGAACACGAACTGAGAGCCAGGCCTAATTGGCCAACATCAGTGGCCGACCTCACTAATAGTCTTGTGGCTGAATGGAATCCCTGCAGCAATCTTCCAACATCTAGTGGAAAGTCTTTCCAGCATATTGGAGGTTGCTAAAGGAGGGGTGGGACCAACTCTCATATTAATGCCCTTAATTTTTGAAGATGTTTGATGAGTAGATGTCCACATACTAGGGGTGTAACGGTACGGAAATGTATCGGTTTTGTACATACCGCATATTTTAAGTCACGATTCGGTACAGTGGAAAAAGACATGCAGAACATGACATCAAAGTCAGTCTTTTTTATTGTCAAATGCATCAACAGCGTCTGAGCAGTGAAATTCTTATGGCACGCGACATCTACGCAGTATGCATTGAGTAAAATATAGCAAAAGCTAAAATTAGAAATAATACATATAACAATGTGAAATAGCAGCAATTCAAGCAATATTTTATGTATTCATTTATTATGAAGTTTTCCCAATTGGAGACCTGAATGATATGGGAGGGTCCTTAAGATCTCGCTTGTTGTTAACGTTCGCCATATTTATTTACAAGGCAGCATGAGCTAGGCTGCTTCAGTTGCTGAGTTACGTCTCCAAGATCCATCTCCGGGGGAAAACTGAGTTTAGAATTTTTGTTCCGCACTCAAAGTAATGTGCGTAGTTAAAATTAGTCTATATTAATTCAGATCACGGTGCGTACCGAACCGAGCGTCCTATACCGAATGGTACGGTACGGATACGTGGCCGTTACACCCCTACACCCCTACCACATACTTTTGGGTATCTCCTACATTCACTTGACAGGTCTGTCTCTAAGTACCAGACATACTGTATATGAAGTGAAGTCAGTCGATGTTGTCGAATTGACGATGCCATCTGTCAGAACGGTAAGCGGGTGACAGATGTGTTCATCTATATCGCACATGAACTAAAGGTCTTCAGGGATGATTTTATGTCAGTTTGAGATACTGATTTGTTTGGAATTGTGTTAGTGGTTTGTAGCAGACCATCTTCATGAGTGCAGGACGTCAGCTATGTTCCCTGCCTGTCTGCTGTAAATGTTATCAGGAGAAACCTTCTGTCTCTACTGCTGAATGGCAGTC
Organism: Esox lucius; assembly: GCF_011004845.1. Classification (NCBI taxonomy): domain Eukaryota; kingdom Metazoa; phylum Chordata; class Actinopteri; order Esociformes; family Esocidae; genus Esox; species Esox lucius. The sequence goes on from NC_047591.1 coordinate 7,850,052, forward strand.
TCTCTTTCTTTCTCTCGTTCTTTTTGTCTATTTTGTCTATTCCTTTCAATCTACCTCTCTGACTCTATTTTCCTGGCTCACTTTATATTTCTCTCTTTTTCTCTCTTGCCTCTTCCCTCTGTTTCTCTCTCTGTGTCTTTTGCCATCTCTCACTTTTGCCTGAGAACCTGGAGAAACCACAGATTGCATCTTACCCCACCTTCTCTTCACATTGTGTCTAAATTAAAGATAATATCTGTTCTTCTCTCTCTACTTTCATCTCAATTTATTTTCCTCTCTGTTTCACTGGCTCTATCTATGTGTGAGAAAGCAGTATAAACTGGTCTGTCTTGTCAAATATAATCTTAATGACAGTTTAAATATTAATCAGCACTACTTGGTAGTTATTGTGTGCGGTTCTCCGGACCTTCGGTGGGGGGGGGGGGGGGGGGTATAACACCTTAATTGGGGGACCTGGACCAAGGGTTCAAAAAATAGTTCCTTGAGATTAGACATTTTGAAATTGGAATAGAAAGAACATCTATTGGCAAAGGATTTGGTTGAAATTGAACAGAATATGCTCACATTTGTTTGTAATCTATATATCTTAAAGGTTTGGTTTATCATATAGAGTTTTCAAAATGGCTGCAATACTAAATTGTTTTCACAAAACTCAGTATCGGTGTTGATATATTTATTGGTTGTCAGGGTCTTATTACTGACATACTTTAAGGGTCAGGGTAGGGGTCATTTCAACTCAAATAAAAAATTTCCTCACTGAAAGCATTGAAAATATTTGGAATTTCACGTTTTGTGTACTTTATTGTATTTTTCATAGGCTGTCCTCGGCCCCAAGGACTCACAATTATTAAGGGGTCCTTGACATTCAGAAGTTGGTGGAGCTCTGTGTTTAATTCAGCTAATGTTTACATGGGGCAGTTGGCGGACGCAGATGGTCAGCTTCAGAAATGTCATGCTGAGACATGCCAATTAACTAGTCAGCTGCACGTTCCGTGAGAGCTCTAAAGGTCTGTGTCCCAGTGCCTGTTTTAGGATGTGTGTTTGTGTGTTTGTGTGTTTGGATGTGTGTGTGTTTTTGGATGTGTATGTGTCAGCATTGTAATGCCTCTAATGAATGATGACAGTCTGTTATATTTCCTGACAGTGATAAGCAGCTTAAAGGTTATGAGTAGAAAGTTTCCTATGTCTCTTATGCAGATCACATGGTTGTGTGTCATTAGCCTAATGTTCTTTAGTCTAATCACTTACACTTACTTAAAGTACATACACACAAACACACGGCCTCCACGTCGGGTTAATCCACAAAGCTATCATTTAGACCTGCTAATTGTTCTTTTATAGTCTGTTCTAAGAACATGAGGCATAATTATATCGGAGATAAGATATACGATCATATAAGATAATTAATTAGTTGAAATAATAGTGTAATACAGTACTGGTGTTAGTGAATACTTTTTTTTATAATAATGACTAACTTCCAGCCAGCCACTCAGTGTTCTGTTTCTGTGTTCAGCACCCTTAGACATCTCTTTTATTAGAGAAGTAGGCCAGTTCCCAGGGGAGATGTTTATCCCTCTCACTCTCACTCGCTCTCTCTCTCTCTCTCTCTGTGTTTTTTCTCTTTTCTATCTGAGTGGTCTTATGCCCTTGTGCTTTCTTTTCCCGCCCACCTTATCTAGTACCTCTCTTGAATTTCCATAATTGCATGTAATTTGTACCTGGTAAGTGTGCTGTCTTTGTGTATCAATGTGTTCAAATGATCGGGGCATTGAATCCCTGTTCATGGGTGGTTATAGGAGTTAAATTGATGACCCCCCCACTCTTTTCCCTATGTACTCATGGTGCTGTCACACAGAGACTGCCAATGCATCCATCAGCTGTAGCGATTAGGCCACCATGACCTTTCCAGACAATATTGTATTGTTTGTCTTTAGGTCAGCTAACAGAACTTCAGAACACCCTGATAGGTATTATTTGCTTTGTCCATAGACCCCGAGTGCCTGTCCACACCCGACCCCCAACCCCCCACCCCAGGGAGGGAGCTGGCTTTTTTGGCTTCTCAAACTCCTTTCAAACCTTACAATCGGGTAAAGATTCAGTAAAAGATCCAGTAATGCGTTTGTAAATGTCAGCCGTGAGTGAGAGTTTCTCATCGCCCTGGCTGTAAGACGGAAATGAACTGACACATGGCAGGTTGTCAGAGATAGTTGAGGGAGGTTAGGTACAGGGGACAAGTAAAAGAGAAGGGGGAGTCGAGGAGGGAGGTTGCGGAATAATCGGCGAGCGGAGGAAACGGGACAGGGTGGAAAGGAGAGGGGGTGAGTTGAGATGCAGGTGAGAGGTGAGGATGAAACAGTGAGAAATGCGGTTCAGAAGGGGGAGAGAGTGGGGGGGGGGGGTGGACCACGTTTCCATTTGAGTGCTTGATTCTGGAGTTTTTGATTCCTCATCTACCTATCACCGCCACCTACAAACAAGACTCCGGGTTGAGTGGTGCACAGCAACACATCTCGTTCAGACACTGTATTATCCATCTCTCTGACATCTTCACATTCTATTTCTCATACTTTCCCCCTCCATCTTTCATCCATCTCTCTGACATCACTGTTGTCACTTTCTCTCCATGTCGGAGCGGAGAGGGGAAAAGGTGTGAATTTAATCTACGCCAGAGTGGAGCCACTGGAGAGAAGACAGAGTTCTTTTTCAGTACATCTTTAGGCCATTTCACACCTGCCCACTCCTCTCACATCACATACACTATCAAAACCACCGTAGTTCCTATCTTGTGTGCTACTTTTCACCTGAGCTTTTTTAGACGCAGACACTTAGATATGGTATAACGTTCGTGTCGGATTTGTGGATCTTCCTGGAGTTTGTGAAGAAGAGTGGGAATGGGAACACAATGGGGCCTTGTTGACATTGCTGTGGTTGTTGTGTGTTTGTTCACCCAACCTACATTCTGCAATGTCACCTTGTGCTTTGGAGTTCTAGAGACAGGCAGTGTGTCCTGCTACAAACCCAGTACAATCAGACTTATCCCAAGTATGGAGTCATTACTGTTATTGGATATACAGTACAGTGTGCGTATAATATTCACCTATTCGCACTCAGATAAGACTATGAAAACGAATGCATAACTCCTATTAAGATAAAATTTGACTCTGATAAAATAAAAGGAATAGAAAATTGTTATATTAATTGATGAGTTAACTGTGAATATTGGTATATCAAAGGCAAACATCGAATTAGCTTGTAAAATACATTCATCAAGCATAAGCTTGGTTTACAAGATGAAACTGATATGTAACTGAGCATTACTCTAAAGATGATCAAAGACAGAAAAAAATCGTACCCTGAAAAGCCATCTTACCTAAACAAGATCTGGTCTCAACAGCTCCTTGGTTTACAGAGGTGTGAGAATGGGGGATTTGTGCGATGAAGGTTGTTTACACAGGCTACTGAGACAAGCTAATCCTTGCAGACAGGTGATAACAGTCAGTAGGGCTAGTCATACATTGTTTTGTTTAAAATATTACTCAGTTAGCTGTTGTTCTTGTCCAGACTGTCTTACTAAGTACATTCATCTATTAGGATATCTAGGTGGGACAAGGACACAACACAGTAATAGTGAGAGCATTTTACTCAGTTAATTAGCTATTAGCATAGTCAGCGCTAGGTGGAAGAGAAGATCTTTAACTTGACTAAAGGGAGCGGCCCTTCCACCTACCCATTACATTAGTGCTTTTGGTTTATGGAATGATTTGTTTGTTTCTCCACTCCATTGTCAAGTTCCATTTCAGCTTTTAGACTTCCAAGGGCACCCACTGAATGCTAATCATGTAATGGTCCCAACGTAGCATCCTGAAAATGCACCGGGAGCATAGCTAATGCGGTGGAAGACTTGATTACACTTGATGACTCTCACTCAGTCACCCTGTCACTCTCCTCCATCTAGTCTGCATCCGTTTTCTTCTCCATCTTCCTCGGTATGTCTCTGTGAGGGGTCTAGTTGTGTGTCATACCAAATGAACAAAACGTAACAACTCTGGGTATTTATTTCTGTTCTGCCCTTGGCCTAAGTTGTACAAGGGTGTAGATCGGTGTGTGTGTGTATTTTAGAAAAATGTGTGATGCGTTGAGAAAGGAGAGAACCAAGAATAGGATTCAGAATCGGTACACTGTATTTTTTGTACGCAGGGATTAACACTACAAGTGTGAGTCCCAACAAATGTAAACTGCATGTAAGTAATTCTCCACTCAGGCCAAGCCCAGATATAGACAGCGGACAATAAAGCGCCTATTAAAATAAAACGCCACTTAGCATTCAAATGATAGTCCAAAACTCTGAGAGAGGAAGGCGCAAACACATGCATGGAAACAATGACGAACAATGATAGGGGAGTCAGAGGAACATATATACACATATAATGACTAATGGGAACCAGGTGTGCATATGGGGACAAAACTAAAACCAGACTAGGAATGAATAACGAATGGGACCAGGGGCGGTGGCAGCTAGAAGCCCTGTGACGTCGATCGCTGGAAGAGGGGGGTGTAGGTGCAGAGGGAGACGTGACATTAGGCCAGAAACAAGCAGAAATGCCAGTGGAAGACACAACTCTGAAGGGTATGAAAAGAGCTATGATATTTAGGAGCTGAGCCATGACCTTCTGAAGAAATCTGACACTGCTGGGCAGGAAGGACTTACATACAGCTTATAAATAATCATTAAAATGTGGTACCGGAATAACATTTGGGGAAGCCAGGTGTATTATTATTACTGTTACAAATATTTTTCAATACTAATATTTTTTCAACATTTTTTACAAAGATATGTCATGAGTGTGGTTGTGTGAAGTACTGCAGAGCTTCAAAACAACATTAGTATTTCATACAAGCTCGATAAACACGGCTGTGAAAAAGCGTGGAAGGGTGGCCCAGAGGAAAGTAATGAAACCGTGTATTAGAGGTCCAAATCCCATTGCTGACCTGTTGCTGGATGTGTTTCATTAAGAATGTGTTTTATTAAGGATGATGGTTACAACAGTGAATGAAACTGGCTTCCCAATCTGAGAGCTCTGGGTATCCCTCAATCCCTGCCTCTGTCCACTTCCTTCATCCCTTTTTTTTTCTCAGTCTCTCCTTTTCTTTCCCTACCAGTTCCCTCCCTCTTTCCATCACTCATACCTGCTTAACTTTCTCTCTCTCCCCTCCCTCATTTCCTTTCCTTATCTCTGTACTTCATTCGCTCCTTTTCTCTCCCTTCCTTCCTACCATTTTACTCTCTCTGTCTTCCCTCGTTCCTTCCCCCTCTCCGTCTGTCTTTGTCACTGTTGGTCCGGATTATCACACCTTGTTATGCTGCATGTCCCATGTAAGACTGTTAATATTGTGTCCATACAGCACTTAGGCTTCCATCTTTACTGAAACACACATTTAGGCGCACGCGAGGCATACCCAAACACACACCGTCACCATCACGCCGTCACCATCAATAAAGTATGATTGTCCTCTAGGCTGCGGCTTTCTGTTTCTTGGTCTTCAGGCGGCTGAGGAGGCCAATGCGCTAGTGTTAGTTTTTCCAGTGCATTGTGAGCAGGGGTGACTGGTACTGTAGATGTGATTGGGCCTTTTTGGTTTTGAATCTCTCCTCACGGAGCTGCCGATTGTCCTGGGAGCAGAAAGTTTCATGTAGTGCAGCTCCCTCTTAATTTCTCCCACGGTGGTCTATGTTGTGCAAGTGTTGGAGGTGATGAGACATTTCCTCAGATGTTTGTTGATGTTGTCTTGATCTCGTTTATTCTGCACTCTGCGGTCTGGCTGCCTGACGACGTTACCTGTCCGTTGTAGTTGGGTTTATCTTCCAAATTGATCCTTCAGATTTTCTGTTATTTTAGGATTTTCTTGGTGGGGTTTTTCCAGTGTTTTGTTGGAGCTGGCGACTGAAGATCGTCCGTGTTTTGGATCTGTACAGCTGTGTGTGAAGACGTTTTCTATGGATTGTAGGTAGACTGTAGGTCAATATCTTTGAAAACGTCTTCACAGTGTAGCATACTACTCTCCACGGTACACTGCCTTTCAGTTAAACCAGGCCCCCATTTCATCTGGTCCTGCAGCCTTTCCGTTTCTTCCCCAGATCTCCTGATGGATCCGAGGGGTTTAGTCAATTACCTCCAGGTCAGTGTTGCTGTAGCGGTGGATGAGTTATGGAAAGCGTCTTTTCCATCCCGTGTTAAGTGCTGTGACTAGGAGCTCCCAGGTCCCACTTGACCTCTTCACCATTGGCTCGTCCCCGATTAGATTGTACTGATCCTGAATGTACTGAGCAGATTTTCTTTTTGGGGGACGGGTGTTACACTGTACTGTCTACGGCATCCTTCCTCCATCTTCATACTGTTGTGACATGCTGTCATCTTCCATCTGGTCTTAGTTGGATGGAGCTTTGCATGGTTAGTTGGATGGAGCTTTGCATGGAATCGTTGGATGGAGCTTTGCATGGAATCGTTGGATGGAGCTTTGCATGGAATCGTTGGATGGAGCTTTGCATGGAATCGTTGGATGGAGCTTTGCATGGAACCTCCTCGTGGACCTCACCAACAAGGGTGACCCTACCAGGGGTGTAGGCCGCCATCAGTGGCCAAGCTGGAGACAGCATCACTCTTGGTAATCTCAGGAATAAACAAGCACTGCGACAAGGTGGCAATCATTGAGACCCTACAACAAAATGGCAACCGCCAGAAAAGACACACACTCACACACACACTTGGTTTTGTATTAATAACAGTTATGGTTATAGAGGACTTCTCGCCTGCTCTGCTGTAGATTACTTTTCTTATAGATGACAGTTTTAGATGTATCTTAGTCCTTTCAGACTAATCGTAACTAAAGGAAATGACAAATGACATCTGTTTTGCCAGCTCTGTCTAGTTCAGTGTAGTTATAATGGTTTGGCGGCAATGCGTTTATTATTAAAATCAATCAGAGCAGAGTGTCAAAAGTCTCACTGCCTGCCAAGGGGGCCACTCAGATGTTATCAGGATGTTTTACTGGGCAGTATAATAGAAATAATTGGGCTTTGAGTCGCTGCGTTTACTCTGTTGGGTAGACTGCCATGTGACACTCCAGGCAAGCCTGAGGCCAGGAGGCTTATTGTTAGCAGGAAAAGGGGAAGGTTCCTTCTTCCCTTCTGAGGTGGATTGGTTGGGAGTCTCACTCCCAAAAAAACATCAACTTTATTGCCCACTTCTGGAATGGGCCAGTGTAAGATACACCCATTGTGGCTGAAAATGTTTGACCAGTATCTTTATTTTTTATTTTCTTCTGAAAGCATTTTAGTGTAGGTACAGCGTTGTAGTATCAGGTGTGTATAACACACTTTTTAGCTGCTTACATCATGTTGAATGTGTTGGTGATGTGTTTTGTCAGAGGGAGGTTAGCTGAAAGTGGCTGGTTAGTTATGGGTTGAGCTTCTCTTCAGTCTGACCATGCTGCTTCTTAATCAGTGTGATTCAGACCTGAGATGGAGCACAGCAGGCTTCTACTGCAGAGAGCTTTTACACCCACTGCTTCCACAAACCCTCATCATTACTGCCGTGTGTGTGTGTGAGCGTGTGTGTGAATGTTCTTGCGTCAAACTGTTTCGTCTGCATCTGTGTGTCCTACCGTGTTAATATCTGTGCGTGTGTGCATGCTTATTTGAAATTGTGTGGCTGTAAGGGCAGATTGAAACCTTCTGCGAGACCAAAATCAGGAGGCTTTGTTGCCTTCCGCGACAACTTGATGTTAAATGGCTGAATGTGTCATTTCTTTAGCGCCGTGGGCTGAGCGAGTTCTCAGAAGCGTTTTCTGACTCCACCTCCATTTTTATTTGATAACACTGATCATTGACTCGATTTGAGACATGGGTGTCATTAAATGGCATCTTTCTGCCTGTATCCGCTGAACAATGCTTTACTTAAGCTAGATTACACCTCATCAAGCTCTAAGTTCTAAACGTATTCTTGTTAGCTCGTTACTCCTGGGGCTGAATGGATAAAACATGTAGACCTGCTGTTGTGTACAGTCAATATATTCTGGCCAGTAGTTTGCCACAGATCTAAAGGTTCACCTTTTACCCAATTACAGGTCTTTCATAGCTGGAAAATGTTTTGACTCTACAGAACTACAAGTGGTTACCTAGATTCTCACTAACGGCCCTGTTTTCCTGCAGGGCCTTGGTTGGAAGATGCCATGTAAGACAGTGAAAGGCCCCATCAATAGGGCAAATGAATAAGGCAGCATGAATTACCAGAAAAATACCGTTGGAGCCATTGGCTTCTAAGCCAAAAAACGTAGGAGCCAAATCCATTTTCTTTAGGAGCCAAAATATTGCACGCTACCTTGTTGTCTCTCGGCTTCTCCAGGGGCAGTACACTGTGTATGCTGGGCCACACTGTCTCTGTCGGGGCCTGCTGGCTGTCTATTTGCTGTGGATGACTGATTCTGTCTGTTGGGCTGGCTGTCACCGTGTTGGGTCTACCTTATTTTATCAATAAACAATCACTGACAACATTAATCAAGTACAATTAACATTATCCATTACTGTTAATGTTCAAACTACAATATGTCTACACTCTGGCTGGGTGTATAGACACTTCCTGAGGATTGCTCTGACTGTTGAGCTGGCTGGGTGTATAGACACTTCCTGAGGAGTGCTCTGACTGTTTAGCTGGCTGGGTGTATAGACACTTCCTGAGGATTGCTCTGACTGTTGAGCTGGCTGGGTGTATAGACACTTCCTGAGGATTGCTCTGACTGTTGAGCTGGCTGGGTGTATAGACACTTCCTGAGGATTGCTCTGACTGTTGAGCTGGCTGGGTGTATAGACACTTCCTGAGGAGTGCTCCAAAGGCACTGATTTGGTCTCTCCACCAGTTTGGACTCACATTACTTTCATCAGCATTGGCAAGTAGCATTCTTATTGTATTCCATATTGCTTGTGCATGGCCATGTTCAAGTTCAGCCAACCCAACAAAACGGTTAACGGCTAAAGTACACCAGCAGCGTTTACGTGCTTAACATATGAAATAACGATATATTTTCCAGACACATCTGTGCTGCAATCAGTTATGATAGCTAAATATATTTCGTTAACAATGCAGCCAATAAACTCAGTTTATGCTTTATCACTTTATCATGTTTTTCGACACATCCCATGCAAATTTGGTATACGGCATTTCTTCAGTGATGACCATATATGCTGTATTTAATTTAATTTTCAATTTGCTAGTTTCTGACTTCTGACTTTTATGCATTCAGCCAGTGGATTAACAAGAATATTGTTTCGAACTTTGAGCTTGATGAGGTGTAATCTAGCTCAAGTTAACGCATTGTTCAGCAGATGCAGGCAAAAAGATGCCAATTTAAACAGTGACGCCCAAGTGACGGAGTCCAAAATTGCATTTTGAGTGCTTAGGGTCCCATTTGGAACACAAGTAGATACCTCAGAGTGAAGAGGGGTGGAGACTCAGCCCGTTGTGTCTATTTCGGGTGGATTGCTAAACTGGTGTTGATTGGTGGCCACTCAAGTGAAGAGCGTAATGGAGTGTAGATCATCTCTATGGAGGGAATCATTAGTACATGGTGATCAGTCTCATTATGTCTGTTTTGTTTTTCTAGTTGTTTCATTCTCTGCTTCTTTTTTTCTCTTTTTCTTCAAAGAAGCAATTGAATGCATTGCACTCGTCAGGAGGATTTTTCTTGCTATAAGGGCATCAATGACTGGATGTAATAATTGCCTACACCCTGTTTTCTTCAACCGTTATCCCCTCCTCTGTGTGTGTGCAGTTATTACGGCGCCACCGTCCTCCAGATGTCAGGAGTGCGGGACGACAAGCTAGCCATCTGGTTGGCTGGGGTCACGGCCTTCACCAACTTCCTGTTCACCTTACTGGGTGTGTGGCTGGTGGAAAAGGTGGGCCGCAGGAAACTCACCCTGGGTAGCATCATCGGTAAGGGTCAGACATCTGGTCTCAGGGGTCAATTCATTTATAGTTCCTAATGATTTGTTGTATGACAACAGATTGCACATTAAATGGCAATATAAATAAATATGTATGCGTCAAAGCGCATTACTACACAGTTGTATAACACATTCTCTCTTTGATGGTGCAATACTACACTATCTACTGGATGTTTGTGGTTTTCGTCCATACAGGAACGAGTATGAGTCTGTTTGTGCTGGCCGTTGGGTTTCTGCTGTCGGCCCAGCATACCCCTCCAGTCACCCTCCACCCCACTTCCATGGTCAACTCCACCTGCAACAGACACCTGTGTGTAAACTCTAGTCTACAAAAAAATCTAAAAAAGGACATTTTACAGGATTAATACAGTATGTGTGATAGTTTCTTGATGCAGTTTAATTACAATTCATGTAGGACTAAATGAATGTGATGAAACTGTAAAATAATTTCTGAACACTAGTTAGCATTTTGGTCTCCTTTAATCATAGCAAATTTGTTCTCTCAATAGTTTATTTACTGCAATAAGTCTCCCTTAAAAAACATTATTAATTGAAAGGGAAAGTAAGAGTGCGTGATTTAAAATAACTTTCTCTCACCACTCAGATGAAACCAAAGAGTAATTGTTTCTAATGCTGGTTGAATGGCTCCGCTGTTCTTTAAGTAGAACTACTTTCTTTCTCAGTGTGAACTCCCCATAGGACTGTTTACACAGTATCTGTATTTACTAAAAGATCCCGTTCTGACCCAAGTCTAATGCTAAAAACGTACCTGTGAGTTGGGTCACCCTAGTAGGTATTCAGTCCTGTCTGTGAGTTTATTTAACTATGGGAAAACACCCATAGGCCTATTATGTAAACTATGCAATGCTGGTTGGATTAAAGGTCATATAAAATGTGATTTGTTGTATCTCTAACAGTATCTTGTCCCTGTGTCTTACATCTTGGTCCGACCCTCTTTTATGTAATCACAGGCTGTGTGAGCAGTGTATGCTGGACCCAGGGTGTGGTTTCTGTTACCTTGAGAACAGCACTGCTGTATTTGCTTCTTCCTGCTTACCGGTAAATACAGCCTCCACTGAGAAGTCAGCCTGGGGCAGGTGAGATGTCACTGTGCTCACAGAAGGCCTCCATTCATAACATAACTACTGTTCCCGGTCCTTACTGCCATGTCACCCCAGGTGTTCCAACTCGACCCGGCTGAGAGACCATACATACTGGGCCTACAACTACTGTCCCTCCTCCTACTCCTGGGTGGTCCTACTTGGGCTGGTCCTTTATCTGGCCTTCTTCGCCCCAGGTGATAGAGACGGCACTGATTCATGCAGACATTATGTTGCATTTTTTATTTCACTATAGAGCAGTTGCGATTCTAGGATTTAACCCTTAGGGGGGCTCAGCCGGATGGCCGGGTCCATCTACTATGCAACTAGAGACACGCATCATTTGTTGTTTGCGATAGCGCATTCGAGGTTTGACGTAAACCACACATTGATGTAATTTGAAGGCAGGCTTTCTGATGTAATTTGAAGGTTGGATATGTCTGCTACGTTATATACACGTTGGCTTTGACTGGTTCATGTACTGTAGACCCTAGCCCTTATGTCATCCCTGCCCTACCAGGTATGGGCCCAATGCCCTGGACGATCAACTCTGAGATCTACCCCCTGTGGGCCCGCAGCACAGGGAACGCCTGTTCGGCTGGAGTCAACTGGACCTTCAACGTCCTGGTCTCCCTCACCTTCCTCCATGTGGCCCAGTACCTCACCTACTATGGTACAGGACTGGCGTCAGTCCGCCTCAACACCACAGCAGGCCTGCTTTTACCGCAGGATCTGACCTCTGTTCCACCTTTTATTAGTTCAGAGGGAGACCTGAGGTAGCTATTCATCACATTTGTTGTTAGAACTGGAAAACCCTCAGTGACGTCCCAGGCCAATTTTCATTAGGGCAGATGGTCAGAACGTGATTATAATATTCTAAAAAGTCATCTTTAAACTGCACATTGGCAAATAAAAAAATAAAATAAAACCTTGGCCTCTGGGTCGCCTGTTATGTTGTTGTCCAATGATAATATTCTGTTGTTATTTTCCAGGTGCGTTTTTCCTCTACTCCAGCATGGCACTGCTGGGATTCTTCTTCATCTATGGCTGTCTGCCTGAGACCAAGGGCCGGAGGCTGGAGGAGATCGAGTGCCTGTTCGACACCCAGCTCTGCTCCTGCGGGGCCACAGACTCTGATGAGGGCCGGCAAGTGGAGTACATCAGAGTAAAGGGGAGCAACTACCATCTCTCCGACAACGATGCCTCTGATGTAGAGTAGCACCAACCCAAGTGTCTGTCTGTTAGTGCTATCACGCCAACTCCCTGTCACTCGTTGTCATACCAAGTAATGACTTGACAATGACAGCAGTGGAGCTGACAGGAGTACCAACAGATCTAGGACCAGGCTAGAGCAGCATGGCCTAGTCATCAATGTTACCCTTGGATTCTGACCCTGTTCTTTCATACCAGACACTTCTGTCTGCACGTATCAAATTAGTCAGTGTAAGAGGACTGATCTAGGAACAGATCTGCCATTTGAATGGAAATGAATGGCATAGATATTTTGGGACCTGAGAGTAGATCAACCCTCTTACTCTGAGAACCTTGAAAAATGGCCAATGTTCTCTGGTTGCCTCCCATCCATCCACCTTTATAACTTACAGGATGACTATATACAACAACACAGGAGTTACATTTAATGTTTAATGTTGTAGCAACATCTAACGTTTATGATTTACCAACCGTCTTGTGTTTGTATGCCTGGTATACTGTTCAAACATAATTTTAAATGTTTCCATTTTCCATGAAGTAGGACCAGATTGATAAAACAATAGCATTTCCCCCTTCCATAAAACCTTATTAGAGTTACAACCTCCTCTCAAAAAAAGTGGCCAAAAGTTTTTTTTTAACCTGGAAAAGTATTATACGTTTAGTGTTGATACCAGAATGCCTTTCTAAATGAAACCTTGTCTTGTTTAAAGCATCACATATGGTTGGTCAGACAACAGTAGTACACCTGGGAAGTGTATTCAATTGATTCTTTTTCCAGTATCTTGCACTTGATCTGACCAGAGCCCCATGGTCCCTGCTCCAAAATAGTGCACCATCAAGTGAATAGCGTGCAATTTGCAATGAAGACATGATGGAGTCCAATGGTAAAGTTAACTTTTGCTGTTCGTTTAGATGTGGGTAACTGATTAGCTACAGTAGCACTGCACCTAATTTCTCATTAGTAAACGTAAAGGTATTATATAGTTATTCATTATATTGTATGTTACCCATGTGCCTGTATTGAAGTGAAATCTATGAAGGAGTTGGCTAGATGGCCAGCCAGCTTGATGATTGCCTTTTCGATTTCAGACATTGCACAGTTTATTTAGCTGATCACTGTTGATTAGACTATTGACACCTGTCCACCTGAGAAAAAAGACCCTTATATAGAAATGTCCAGTTTAGTCCGTTAGATTCACACAGTTGTTTTTTTATATGTTGCTTTTCTATGTAATATTGTACATATTTCCTTTGAAAAGAAACGTCAGAAATAATGTCTTATTTTTCTCTTTTCGTTGTCTTCCTCCATAGCCTTATGTACAAATTGCAATGCATATCTTCACGCGAGACTCATTGGATTTTCGTGTTCTAAAAGTTCGAGGAGTACTTTAATGTCATTTTATATATTGTAAAACTATGTGAGGTAACACCTTATTAGTGGAATACTTGAGTACACATAGATTTGTGTATCAGACTCGCGTTACAAGTGGTCAACATATTAACGTCGCTGAGTATGTCTGTGTATGATTATCTGTAAAAAAAAAAAGATGGATAGCAATTACTGTCAATTCAAAACAGATTTCTTTTAACAGAAATGTTATTACAAATGTTACAAGTGATTCACACTCTAAACACTACAAGCCTTGTGTTACAATGTATTGGATTAATTATTTGTTTAGTAAGGACAGGAATATAATTCTGAGTAATTAAGTGTTTTAGTGTAGGTTGATGATGATCATTAGCTGTGGTTTGTCAGTTCATTGGAAGATCAGTATTTAATATTAATATTTTAGTATTTCTTTAGGAAAAGAGAAGGCAGTATAAGCAGACAAGCTAGAAGTTAACTAGAAGACCGAAAGTCTTCATTTTTATTAATACATATAGTTTTATAGAGAACTAATGCTTTATTGGACTTCACTAAAGTGACACCATTATCGTTATGTAACAGATTTATTAATAAGACATTGCGTCCAACAATATATTTGATGTGATGTGATTTTAGAATGGTCTTTTAAGAAAAATGCTAATCAAGCCCCTGAAAATCTAATGTGTATTATTTTCTTTGCTATAATTCCAAAATGGGGACCTACAATGTGCTTATGGTGAACGGGTGCAATTTTTTCTATGTGATAACAAATTAATACAGTGTTTCTATTTTACAGTTTAAAAACTAGTGAAGATTACAAAAATTATTCAGTGATGTATAGTATATATTTGTTTGTTGCTGTAAATGTTTTGCAAGAATTTGTATTCTTTAAAACTAATATATTCATGAGAATATTGAACAATTGAAAATATGTGGGGAAACAAATAAAAAACAATGATCTTGTCTGGCTTGATTTATTGCGGAATCACAGCGGTATTGTTCTAAAAAAATATTTTGTCATGAAGTGAACATATTATTGCTGTATCTCTAAATGACACACATTCGTACAACATGGACAGAATACCTTGTTGTATCCTGTCCAGTCCTGTCCTCTTCTCCGATCCACACTCCTCTCTTCTCCCTTCCTCACTCCTCCCCTCTTTCCCCCTCCACACTCCTCTCTTCTCCCTCACTCCTCCTCTTTCTCCCTTTCTCACTCCTCCCCTCTTTCCCCCTCCACACTCCTCTCTTCTCCCTCACTCCTCCTCTTTCCCCCTCCACACTCCTCTCTTCTCCCTTTCTCACTCCTCCCCTCTTTCCCCCTCCACACTCCTCTCTTCTCCCTCACTCTTCCTCTTTCCCCCTCCACACTCCTCTCTTCTCCCTTCCTCACTCCTTCCCTCTTTCCCCCTCCACACTCCTCTCTTCTCCCTTCCTCACTCCTTCCCTCTTTCCCCCTCCACACTCCTCTCTTCTCCCTTCCTCACTCCTCCCCTCTTTCCCCCTCCACACTCCTCTCTTCTCCCTCACTCCTCCTCTTTCCCCCTCCACACTCCTCTCTTCTCCCTCACTCCTCCTCTTTCCCCCTCCACACTCCTCTCTTCTCCCTTCCTCACTCCTTCCCTCTTTCCCCCTCCACACTCCTCTCTTCTCGCTTTCTCACTCCTCCCCTCTTTCCCCCTCCACAGTCGTCTTCTCCCTTCGCCATTCCTTCTCCCCAACACACTCGTCTGCTGTCCTCTCCTCGTTTACTGTTCACTCTTTCTTTCTCTGCTTCAGCATAAGCAGAATGTCTGCTATTTCCTGAAGTGTGTCAGTCTCCTGTGAAAGCATGTAAACTCTGCTTTCAGCCGTGACCTCCTCCCTCTTCTCTGCTCTACCTCTCACCCTCACCTCTCTCTCCTCTGGAAAGTCTCCTCTAAAAGGCACATTCTCAACAGAGTCCGGTACCCCTCTTTCATCTCCCAGGGCATTATACTGCTGCTGCAGACCTCTTAAGTCTGGATGAAAGAGAAGAAAACATCATTAGGGATATTTTGAAATTGTCCACCACAGACTTGTTTATATTAGGCTACCCTGATGTGTAAACTATGTTATTATTCTTATTTATACCTTGTACATCTTTGGTGACGACAAGAGTGTCTAGCGCGAGCGTAGTAGGTCTGTGAATACCCACTGTACTCTCTGTGTTGGTGTGACAGTGCTTGTCTAAAGGGATAAGTGATGGATGGTGTCCAGGTCCAGCCTTGAGCTCTCTGGCTGTCGATTCTGTCCAGGGCGTGTGCTCTTCTCCCGCGCTCCCGAAAGTGTCTGATGACGCGCTGAGTGTTTGTGGTCTCATAGACTCATCTCTGGCACTTGCATGCCCTCCGGTTGTCGGAGTTGGTATTACACTGTAAACTGTTGTGTTCATTGATTCATTGACCATGAGGACGTTCGCTTTACACTCTGCTCCAAAACAACACTGAGTGGAAACGTCCGATGTTGGACATTTTGAGGTGACATCGGTGACAGTTTGCGTCCCCTTTTCCTGTGTTTGTGCTTCTTGTTTTCCGACTGCTGTCGTCTTGTCTTGGTTACCATCAGAACTTTGTGGTTCATGAAGAGGATGCGACGGGACATACTGATCATCCATAACCTTAGCCTGGCCGTCACAGTCTTCTGTAACTGAGCAGACTGACAGTCTCTCAGAGGAGCTCCACGGTGCCTGGTTGAGGATGGGTGTCCATTCACTCTGGGTCCTATCTTGGTGTGGCTGCGTGGAGCTACCCTGGTTATGCTGGCGGCCATTCTTCTCCTGACGCCACATTTACAGGTGAATACAAAAACATTTAGCCTTAAAATTTGTGTCAAATCTGAAGATTAACGCTGTCATTGTCACGCCACGAGGAAGCAATGGAGTTCACGAGACAGCGTCAACAACTTGGATTCTTGTTATAAGTTATATGAAGATGTTATTACAGTAATTAAGTAGAACTACAGAAGGAACGTCATTATTTACCACAAACTACATGGTACTTGGGATCTTATGGTGAATCAAAGCATGCATTTCAGTACACACATCTATATGAATCAATGCAGATAGATGTTAAGAGTACTAGGTGTTTACTCACCTCATCACAGTCTGAACTGACATGATGTCCTCTCTTAGAATAACTGGCCGGTGATTCACAGCATTCAACAGAACCACAACGACTGGGTCCAGGACAAGCTGAAGAAACGACTGCAGGTTAGTCCCCACCAAGTTTGATCCAAGTAACTCACCCCATCCCAACTATGGCATTGTAAACAGTATAGAGGATATGGTCATATTTGAGGAAATGGTGTAGTCGGAGGAAGCCCGACGGTGATCAGAGGAGGATGTAGAATAGAGTCTGGAAACGTACGTGAGCTGATGGCACTGTTGGAAACCTGTTGGAAAACGGACAATAAAGCAGACTAGCATATATCGTATCAACACATTTCTCCTTACCTTCAAGGACAAAAGCTCAGGGCCAGTATCTAGAAAGCTTGTCAGACTATCTAGGATCAATTCTGCCTTACAGATCATGATGAGTAAGAGTATAGACCAGGGGTGTCGAACCGGTTCCACCGGGGGCCGAGTGTCTGCAGGTTTTAGTTATTTCCTATAAATTGGTTCCCAGTTCAGGCCTAAACAACCAGTTGAGGGTAGATACTAACCAATTAGTGACCTAATTAATCAATCAAGTACAAGGCGAGAGTTAAAAGCTGCAGACACTCGGCCCTCCAAGGAGCCGGTTTGACACGTGTGGTATAGACAAACATACTATGTGATGATGCTTGGTGTACTTTTCAATTCTACCACTAGATGTCAATAGACACCTGATCTGTTACTCTGTAACTACCTGAATCAGTTCAGGACCTCTTCTCTGTGATTCATTCACTTCTCTGAAAGACGTTGTCGGTACTCCCTCCTTTAGATATATTTTAGGCTTCCCCTTCTTAAAATGAACTGCTGGGGTGAATTTCAAAATATTAAAGTACAGAAAGATGTTCTTGTATGTATCATAGTTTTAGCGAAGGGAAAAAATTAATAGCCTGCGCAATACACGCTAGACCATATCTATATCTGCTTTTTGGGAGGCGCGAGTACCTTCACTTCCATATTTCTCATTACTGATGTCCCAGAGTGCTTCTTCATGTCGCTCCTCGCTGTCTGATTGGTTGAAAGAGGAATCTATTGTCTGATCTCTGAGAGAGAAATCCACAGCGTGGTGTCTTCCCTCCACTGGTTTGATAGAGAACTCCATTGAGTTAAGGACATGGTCTCTGCTCCCTGGGAGACTGGGTAGACAGATGAACGCCCCATTGGTCAGTGCACAGTAATATGGAACACATGGTTCACTGGTGATCAGTACAACTATTGCAAATGGGTTTTTAATATCGTTTTTTAATATATGAATATAGGTTGGGTAAAAACAACCAAAATTTCCCACAAGTCAGATAAAGACAAATATTTTAGTTCAATGCTCACGCAGGCTCTGTTCCAAACAGTCCTCTGGGGACTGAGCAGGTGCTCAGTTGATATTGGGATGCATTGAATCCTCTGGCCCATGAGGCACACTCTCTCCCTCCTGGCTGAGAGAAAGGTCTAAACTACAAATAGAAAATACTGAATACATTACAGTCATCCAGTGATACAGGGGTTTACATTTAGAAAGATAATGCTTCTTGGCCAGTTAAGCTATAATACCAACTTTAAAGATACCTTTAAATGTTTTTAAACTATCCAAACAGAATGTTCATATTTCCCATGAATTAACCATCTAAATGTATCTCTTGTATCATTCCAGGTAGTGTGATCAAACCAACATTGTTTCAAATGGCTTGGGTTTCCCAACTTCAAATTTGTAAACGCTTTTTTTATGTAAACCTTTAAAATGCAACCATGCTGGCAAGCTCACCACATTTACTTCTGCCAATGCCTTTTCTGGTTGTAGTTTTGCCAATAATACAACATTTGGGTGCTGCATTTACCAGCTTTTCTTTCTGTATTACCTGTATTTTAGGGGTGGCAGAGGAGCCCAGTAGTCAAGAGCATTGGGCCAGAAAAGGTCTCTGGTTCTAATCCCAGATTGCCAAAAAGTTGAAAACCCCTATTGTTCTTTCCATAAGCAAGATGGTTCAAACTAAACGCTCCCAGGTCGTTGCTGTAAAACACAATCTGTACTTCTGTTTGAGTAGTACCTGTGCTTCATCTAAGGTACGGTTGTCCCAGGGTAAGGGGGAACAGTGTGGCTGAATCTGTGCTCTCTGCTGCAGGGAGGACAGGCCTGGCCCTGAGGAGGACACTAATGACAAGGCTGATGAGAAAGGACTCAGGGTGTCCTGGGATTGGTGCTGGTAGTCTAAGCCACTGGTGTCGGACATGTTGGACTCCAGAACTGGTGAGAGCTGCGGGCAACCATCAATGATTCAGCAAACTGTTACTAGACTGAGCCAAGATTTCCATCCAGCTAACTGCATCTCTATGCTCAGGAATACAGTAGGCAGAGTACACAGATTTAAATAAATATGAATTTGTGTCATTGGGGAAGATAAATCATTGTGAGGGTTGATGTTACTGACCTGTCTACCCTTGAATCCATCAGGAATGCAGTGCTTGAATCCATCAGGAATGCAGTGCTTTCTCTTTCTAGCAGCCTGGACACTAAGTTACATCAAAACAGTATCTTAACCACTATAAAAACACTGATGAGCAACAGTTTCACATTTATTTTGCCTTATACCTATACAGAGGCTGGCTCTCCACAAGACAAAGCTTTGAAGGAGAGCAAGGGCTCATGGGTAGCTCTAGAGTCCTCACTCTCATCGTCTTTGCTCCTCTTTCGTCAGTGATGTGAGTTATATTTGTCTGATCTGGAACATGCCAAGTTATTATTAAGGGTGGGGTCCTTTTTAAATGTGATAAGTATTGATCTATAAGGTATAGATATATGAACTCACCTTTGTTCTCTTTCTTTATAGCAATCTGGTTTACAATGAATAAATTCACAAGGTCCATACTCCCACTGCTGGCTCCTTCAGGTGAAGTTGCTATTCCTAATGTTTTCATCTTTCTCTGGATTTTCTTCTTTTCAAAGAACTCCTGATCATATACAGGCTATATTGTACCATGTCACCAATATTATAAAGGATAAAATATTATTTCTCTAAAATTACATTATCTTAGGTCTCCGTGGGTTGAACTTACCCTCTGCTTCTTCATGTCATTTCTCATCATAAACCGGTTTCTGAAAAATTCACAAGGGACACAAGGGGACGAGGGACACAAGTCATAACTGCACAGAGGCCGTTATAATCAACTCCACAGTGAAAGTCAGTGTTGAAATCTTTGGACCTGGTAACAACAATTGTAAATAGGCACACTAACTACTGTCAAAAAAGTTAGCATTCTGTTTTTACCTGGGTATACCAAATAATGAGGGTGTTCCTTGTAATAAATGTAGTTGAGCGCCCTCATGAACTAATAAGTTACATGTAATAAGGTCACATTTTGCAATGCTTAAATTAGCAAGTGACTTTAGAATGTGTAATTCCAAAACATTGAATGCATAATGTACTTACAGTGGGGAGAACAAGTATTTGATACACTGCCGATTTTGCAGGTTTTCCTACTTACAAAGCATGTAGAGGTCTGTAAATGTTATCATATGTACACTTCAACTGTAAGAGACGTACCTATGATAAAAACAAAAATCCAGAAAATCACATTGTATTATTTTTAAATAATTAATTTGCATTTTATTGCATGATAAAAATATATGATCACCTTCCAACCAGTAAGAATTCCGGCTTTCACAGACCTGTTAGTTTTTCTTTAAGAAGCTCTCCTGTTCTCCACCCCTTACCTGTATTAACTGCACCTGTTTGGAACTCGTTACCTGTATAAAAGACACTTGTCCACACACTCAATCAAACAGACTCCAACCTCTCCACAATGGCCAAGACCAGAGAGCTGTGTAAGGACATCAGGGATAAAATTGTAGACCTGCACAAGGCTGGGATGGGCTACAGGACAATAGGCAAGCAGATTGGTAAGAAGGCAACAACTGTTGGCACAATTATTAGAAAATGGAAGACGTTCAAGATGACGGTCAATCTCCCTCGGTCTGGGGCTCCATGCAAGATCTCACCTCGTGGGGCATCAATGATCCTGAGAGAGGTGAGGGATCAGCCCAGAACTACATGGCAGGACCTGTAGTAACACACTACGCCATCATGGATTAAAATCCTGCAGCGCACGCAAGGTCCCCCTGCTCAAGCCAGCACATGTCCAAGCCCGTCTGAAATGTGCCAATGACCATCTGGATTATCCAGAGGAGGAATGGGAGAAGGTCATGTGGTCTGAAGAGACTAAACTAGAGCTTTTTGGTATAAACTCCACTTGCTGTGTTTGGAGGAAGAAGAAGGATGTGTACAACCCCAAGAACACCATCCCAACCGTGAAGCATGGAGGTGGAAACATCATTCTTTGGAGATGCTTTTCTGCAAAGGGGACAGGACGACTGCACTGTATTGAGGGGAGGATGGATGGGGCCATGTATCGCAAGATCTTGGCCAACAAAATCCCTGCTGCAGTGTGTGCAAACCTTGTCAAGAACTACAGGAAACTTATGATCTCTGTAATTGCAAACAAAGGTTTCTGTACCAAATATTAAGTTCTGCTTTTCTGATGTATCAAATACTTATGTCATGCAATAGAATGTAAATGAATGACTTAAAAATCATACAATGTGATTTTCTGGATTTTTGTTTTAGATTCCGTCACTCACAGTTGAAGAGTACCTATGATAAAAATGACAGACATCTAAATGCTTTGTAAGTGGGAAAACCTGCAAAATCGGCAGTGTATCAAATACTTGTTCTCCCCACTGTACATATGTGGGATAACATTAAGCGATCGTAATATTAGTAACTTCTGATGCAGCAACCATATTACCATGTAATTAGCTACATCGGTAGTAACACATTTTAACCAGTCTGTGTAGCTTGGTTTAAAACATTTTCCTGACCATGTATGGATCACATCTCAGTGACTCCAGTCTACACCTTTCTAAGTGAATTCTTCAAGATTTTTTTATTCTCTGGTTACATTAATAATGCTCTTGCTGTCGGTTACTCCATCTTCTGCTTTTATGCCGATGACACAATCTTGTATACAACTGGACAATGAACACTTGCTGACCACCATTACAATAATCTTTAAAAACATCCAACAATAAAAAAAAAAGAGGTTTAGAAATGTTATTCAGTTAATTGGATACTACACTGACATCCACTATCACACCAGACCCCCCCCCCCCCCACCCCACTCATCACTGTACGCGACCTTTACAATCTGGTCAACTAGCCTTATCTACAAACATAAAGGCAGACCCTTTGGTACAGTACCATCTTATTTACAGGTCCATCTTTGACTAATTGCCCTCTATTCTAACACTTCAACACTAGCTATTCAAGCAATAACAACAACACTCTGGCATATACAGTATTTTACACCAGCCACTACAAAAACCCACACTTTGTTGATTTCAGTTCTCTGTTGCCAGTCAAATTACTCTTAAACTTTACATTTGTATTACACCACACTCCTTTTAATTAAACTAAGCAAGTTGCTATTTGATATGAGCATTTGCTGAGCGTCATATCTACATGTTTGTCTCTGTATATAGTGTAATTTCCAGTTAGTTTTTGTTTTCCCAGTACATAGCGTCTATTTTTATATACGTTTTGCATTATTTATCTGGTTCTGTGTTGTCCTATGCTCTTGCAACTTGTTAGGTATTTGGCCAGGTCTTTAAAAAAATAATCTCATTTTAATAGCAACCATGTTAAAGGAGAAAGAAAAATAATAATGAAGTAACACGAATAACATGTTGCCAAAGCGGGGTAATATAATATATGAATGTGAATTGTATGTAAAACTTGTACTAAAGTTAGCTTTACTACAGTTAAGAGTACTGGCGTTAGCTAAGATGATTAACGTTAGCAATAAAACTCACCTTGAACCGCCGACCCAATTCATTTTGTCCTCATAAGACACACACTATATTTGGCAAAATATTTCATAAGCTATGTTGAAATATACCTAAAATGCTAAATATGTTTATAGTTTAAATTACTATAAAGTTTACGTGAAACTTCCTCATAACTTAGCATGATAGTGATATCAGTTGACAGATACAGTACGGACCGCAGTATGCACGAGCCAATACAGAAAAACAAATGGCGTGGCTATGTCCGTTTTAAATGGTTTTATTATCTGTTGAACACAATAACAGAAAGCATAGTTGAAACATTGTATTTTTTCAGTGACTACATTCATTTATTCAATGTAGGCAAATACTGGGACAATAGTCTGTACAGTAGAAACTAGAAAGTACAACAGGACCTAATTTAAATACGTCCTTCGCGCAACCGTCGTCTCCTTCCGGGGGTTTTGCCTACGAAAAAATGCACCACAACGAAATGACGGAAATAAATGCTGGAACGTAGCGGTTTTCTGTCTGAAGCATCGCACCATCGTATCACATGTTTGTTCCGTTTTTCTTTTATCAAGATCACAGATACTAAGTCACGATGGATGTACCATGGACTTATATCAATAAGGACTAACCCGGCTTTTGCCTGGTAAAGAATTCAGGGGAAATATGTCCAACATACTTGATGCAGCGCGCAGAATGAAATTGGACCGGACGACTGCTGCGAAGCGAGCAATCTTTCTCGCGGCCGCAGCATACGGGGTGAAAACCCTGTACCCCATCGTCTGCAGACAATTTGCTAAACGGAAAGAATGCAGAAAGACGGACAGAGGTTCAAAAGGAGGGGAAAATGGCTCTACAGTTATTGTTAAAACAGAAACAGATGCACTGACTTATAAAACGTCGCCTGGGGTAAACGCTGAATTTTTTAAACAGATACTTGAACTGATAAAAATCCTATTTCCTAAGCTCGTCTCTAAAGAGCTCGGTTTGCTCTCTCTTCATTCGGTCGCATTGATTTCCCGGACGTTTCTGTCTATTTACGTCGCAGGCTTGGATGGCAAGATTGTAAAAACAATCGTTGAAAAAGAACCACGCAGCTTCATCATCCAGCTGATGAAATGGCTCCTTATTGCCATCCCAGCTACATTCGTGAACAGCGCTATCCGCTACCTTGAGTGCAAGCTGGCCCTGGCCTTTCGCACAAGGCTAGTGGACCATGCGTACACCACCTATTTCACCGACCAAACCTACTATAAAGTCAGCAACATGGACGGGAGACTGACCAACCCGGACCAGTCTCTTACCGAGGATGTTATGATGTTTTCCCAGTCCGTGGCACATCTATATTCGAACCTCACCAAGCCCATCTTGGATGTGATGCTCACTTCCTATACTCTCATCCAGACTGCACGGTCCAGGGGTGCCAACGCCAGCGGTCCGACCCTGCTTGCCGGGTTGGTTGTGTTCTGCACGGCCAAGGTTCTGAGGGCCTGTTCGCCTAAATTCGGAAAGCTAGTAGCCGAGGAGGCCCACAGGAAAGGCCATCTACGCTACGTGCATTCCAGGATCATTGCCAATGCAGAGGAGATAGCCTTCTACAGGGGCCACAAGGTATTAAATTAAATGGAAGTAGCATACTACGTTGCAGGTGTATATATCACAACAGAAACATATACCCTTGAGTTGAAGCAAGTGTATTTGGATCCAATTGCACAACCACAAGGGTTGGCCATACATTTGACAGCAGCTGACAATCAACTGCTGGTATAATTTCTACATTCCAGTACACCTACATAATAAATACAACAAATATGGCATGAAAACAGTTGTAATTACATTTTATTATAAACTGGGGTCTATATCACAAGTATAACCTATTCATGTTTTTTTAAACATTTCTACATAGTTGGTAACCAGTTTATAACTTACTAGCAATAAGATACCTGTGCTAGATACCTGTATGGTCAATATATGGTACTAAGAACTGTATCCAGGCACGGATGTTGCATAGTGCCTATAACAACCATTCACTGTGATATATATATATCATAGTTTTTTTAATATTATTTTACAATGAGGAAAATGGTGACAAGAAAGAAATACCCTTGAATGAGTAGGTGTGTCCAAACGTTTTACTGGTACTCTATATACATAATGTACATGTTACAGTATACTATAATCAGAAAGAAAGAATGAATGAACAGGAATTGTTGAGGGAATGAATGGAATTCATTCAGGGGTGGGGTTTGTATTCCAAAAAAGGGATCAAGAGACTGGTGAGATCAGGTTGGCTGCTAAATGTTTACCCACAGCATATTAATGACTAGCCTATATTAGGTATTTTATATCATCTCTGCTGCTAGATGCCTTGAAGGTGTACGACAGTCACATGATCAGCCCATTCCTATTGTCTAGCTCATCTAAAAATAACTGTTGTTAAAAAGTGATCACAAACTCTCTAAAATCTGTGATTTTACACATTATCCCCACTAATCGCAATCACAATCAAAATGAGGTTCAGGTGTGCAATAAGTTGTTTCGGAAAGGCTGACAGTTACGATGGTCTGGAATTTGTTGTCACTCCTATTTTGGATTCAAAGAGTATATTTGCTAAGTAAGACAATTCAGTAGGAATGGACATTTCAGATGGATACACATGTTGTTCCCCTTAAACTGAAGTCTTCCAAACTGGAAGCAATTAGAGTGAAAAACTGACCAAAATGAGATATTGAAGATTCAGTAAGCCTACCAGCTGCCACACCAGTTTGTCTCCTATATGTTTCTTAAGGGATTGGGTTTACAGCAACATAGGAGTTAAACTGGTTCAGCATTGTCACTCAGCAAGTATATAGCCTCTTATATAGCACACGTAAAAAATATTTTAATGAGCCATTAATAACACGCCCCCTCTTCTTGTCACAAGGTATTATTGCACACCAGAGATACAGTATCTTAATGTATTTTAAGGGATGGAATTACAGTGCTATATAACATTTTCCCATTATGTCCAAAAAAACATATCATAGTATTTTACTATAATACCTGAAGTATTTTTATTTATTTTATTAAAATGTTTTGTTGAAGTGCTTTACATCATAGTGATTATCATTCAACTGATTCAGAGCCTTCTTATCTGCACGTTTTAGATAAGACTGTCAGCAAATTAATGTGTTGGAATAATTCTATATTATCCTGAGCCATGGTGGATTGGTAACGCTCCTGGCCCCATGCCCTTCTACTGCTCCCCGCTGGGGACCAGGTTTCCATACTCAGCCCTTCACTTCTGTTTCTCCTCTTCACCTGTCTTCCTCTGATTCCTACTGTCAACAAGTCCTTGCAAAACGTAAGGAGACTGACTGTCCACTCTCCTCATAACAAGCAAATGAGCTATACTAAGTGGGTAAGATACTGTTTGTGTTTATCTGTTTGTCTGATGGTCTGGTTGTCTTAGGTGGAGATGCGTCAGCTGCAGAAATGCTACCGTGCCCTGGCGAAGCAGATGAACCTGATCCTGTCCAAGCGTCTGTGGTACATAATGATAGAGCAGTTCCTCATGAAGTACGTGTGGAGCGGCTGTGGACTGGTCATGGTGGCTGTGCCCATCATCACTGCTACCGGCTTCGCTGACTGTGGTAATTTTCATATCAACATCATCTTGTTTATTGCTACAGTCCTTTTTGTCTAAGTGTCTTTTAGGGAGGGTAAATAGTTATGTCATTTGAAGGAATTGACGTTTGATCACATTTTGGTCATCTTTTTTTTTAAATCTCTCTATTAAGTCTTGCCTGTTATTTTTTTCTCCAGACTTTCCATTGCCTCTTCCCTTACTTCTAAGGCCCTTCGCTGTTTACATTTGAGAATCCAAGGAGCTTCGTATGCTATCTCAAACCTTTTTTACCTTCCCTCTTTCACAGAGACTGCAGATGGTCAAACTCAGGTGCTGGTGAGTGAGAGGACAGAAGCTTTCACTACCGCACGTAACCTCCTGGCCTCTGGAGCGGATGCCATTGAGAGGATCATGTCCTCATATAAAGAGGTGATGGCACCCTTTTCTTTCTGACTCTGTCACCTGTCTTTTCTCCACTTCCAATAAAGAGGCATTGGAGTGATTAGACATTGTTAAAGTAAGCTACTGGACTCATTGATGACAAGAGGGAGCGTTGTGTGGAAGGATAGGCTGGTCTATAAGAGGAATTGAATAGTGTGGTGTCAAACACGAGAGCAATGTGGGAAATTTTTTGCGATGCCTTCAAGTGGGGAGAACAATATATTTAAGGAAGAATGCTTTGCAGACAAACAACTCTCCACCCCCAAAAATCTGTTTTTTTGCGAGGAGAAATTGTGCTCTTGAAAAATAGTCGCCGTGGAAACCCGACAGAGACGGACACAATGAAGAAATGGATAGCTAGGCTAATTATAGCTACAGCCAGGCAGTGTTTGGAAGCATGTAAGGCTTAAATGTCATGGCTCATGTGAAAACAGTTTACATTGTGGTAGGAATTATGAAAAGCTAGTAAAACTTAATATTAGGTACAGTGTTGGATAGCCCCAACAAGCATCTGCATGTAGGAATAGCATTATCAAAACACTGGGCTCAATGATATGCTTTGGTGCTTTAAAAGACGCAAGCCAAGCTGAGACACATTCCTGAAGTCATATCTTACATTACAGCTGGCCCTGCAGCCAGCCAATCACAGTGTCTTACCAGGGCCACACACCCCTACAGGCTTCGTAAAACAGTGGTATAATATATTCTATGCTGCTGGGGCACACATTCTGATGAAAAGGGTGGGTCACTGCTGCCATCTGAAAACAGCCTGAGGCTGGGACACACCCATGTTTCATGTTATACTTTTACCTTGTTTTAGTCCACTGCCAGTTTTGGGAGTTCCAGTGAATGGTAGCTTGGTATTTAGATTAACGAAGTGAATAATTTTGGCAACAGAGCCAGCCTGCCACACCCCATCTTGTCTGTGGTTGAGTTCATTTTTGCAATGCCAATAACATGGCACTTCAACTAACTTGGAATACACGTTTTTGGTTTGCATGCCACCAAAGGCGTTTTCACAAAAATTTGATTCCTGAAGCACTTTTGGTATTTTTATAAAAATAACTTTCACAAGATAAAATAACTGTCAGGTTCTACTTGACGTTAACAAGTTCCACATGACATGTGGCACTGCGTTACAATAACTGGTTCTCTGGTCCCTGATCTAAGACACTCAACTCCCGCAGGTCCGGGATTAGCTTCTGAAAGGGTTCGTTTGTGTTTCACACATGTTGCAAAGCACGGATCAGAATACTAAACAGTTCAAGATCCGGATCATACAGGGATATGAAAAAGCACCCTAAATGTGAGCAACTTATGTATGACTGATTTAATTATATAGGCATGCAGTGTAAACCACAGTATTCCTGGTATGTGTATTCAGTTTGTCAATGCCAGGTAATCTCTGTTTTGATCATATAGTGTAGTCTGTTGTGGCTACAGTATACCGTTGAAGTTGGAAGTTTACATACACATCGGTTGAAGTAATTAAAACTAATTTTTCAACCACTACCCAGATTTCCTGTTAACAAAAAAAAGTTTTGGAAGGTCGGTTAGGACATGCTTTGTGCATGCTTTGTGCATGACAGAAGTAATCTTTTCAACAATTGTTTACAGATTGATTATTTAACTTATAATTCACTTTATAACAATTAAAGTGGGTCAATAGTTTACATACACTAAGTTGACAGTGCCATTAAACAGCTTCTGATAGACTAGTTGACGTCATTTGAATCAATATTAGGTGTACCTTTGAATGTATTTCAAGGCCTACCTTTTTAAACTCAGTGCCTTTTTGCTCGACATCATGGGGAAATTAAAAGAAATGAGCCAAGACCTCAGAAAAAAAATGTGTTGACCTCCACAGGTCTGGTTCATGCTTGGGAGTAATTTCCAAACACATGAAGGTACCTCATTCATCTTTTTAAACAAAAGTACAAGTGCAAGTATAAACACAATGGGACCACGTAGCCATCATACCTCATAGGAAGGAGAGGCGTTCTGACTTCTGCACGTTCTGCTGGAGGAAACAGGTACAAAAGTATCTATATCCACAGTAAAATGAGTCCTATAACTACATAACCTGAAAGGCAGCTCAGCAAGGAAAATAAAAAAGCCAGACTACAGTTTGCAACTGCACATGGGGACAAACATCATACTTTTTGGAGAAATTTATGTGGATATATTGAAGCAACATCCCAAGACATCAGTCAGGACGTCATGGTTGCAATCAGGAAAGCTTGATCGCAAATAGGTCTTCCAAATGGACAATGACCCCAAGCAGACTTCCAAAGTTAAGGACAACAAAGTCAAGGTATTTGAGTGACCATCACAAAGCCCTGACCTCAGTCCTATAGAAAGTTTGTGGGCAGAACTGTAAAGGCGTTTGCAAGCAAGGAGACCTACAAATCTGATTCAGTTACCCCAGTTCTGTTAGGAGGAATGGGCCAAAATTAACTTAACTTATTGTAGGAAACTTGTGGAAGACTACCTGAAACGTTTGACCCAAGTTAAATAATTTAAAGGCAATGCTACCGAATGCTAATTGAGTGTATGTAAATGTTTGACCCATTGGGAATGTGATGAAAGAAATAAAAGCTGAAATCAATTATTCTCTATACTATTATTCTGACATTTCACATTCTTTAAATAAAGTGGCAATCCTAACTGACCTAAAACAGGGAGTTTTTACTAGGATTAAATGTCAGGAATTGTGAAAAACTGAGTTTTAATATATATGGCTAAGGTGTATGTAAACCTCTGACTTCAAATGTATCAAGAGACCCCCCTGGAGATTTCATGACTCTGGGGTTGTTACAGTCACCAGACTCCCTCCCATATATTTCCAAAGCTGATGTGTGGAAAGGCTGTTGCTGTTATTGATGCAGCAGTTGTCCATTAGGATTGCCTCAGGCCTTCACTTAAGTGCTGTGTGTTCTTCTTACACAGTTTCCTGAAAACACAAATAAACACACCTAAAACCAGCCTTTGTTTATAGCCAGATTAAGCTTCAAGTGAATAATGTGGTTGCAAAAAAGTAGTAATTACATTTGGCCTATATATATATCCCTTAGGGGCTTTTACGTCATTCATTCAAACAAGGGTTTAATTCTTAATGGATTTCCAGTGCATATTATAATGTCTGCTGTGCTTCTGCTAATATAATGTTCCCATGTCATTATGAATGCTTTTCAAATATACACATTTCTCTCTGCAGCCACATCTTTGAACTCGCTATTATCTGGCAATAATGATAAACTCTGAACTCTGTGGGGTAAGATGTCAGTTCATTCTGACTAGTTCCTATCCACTGTTACCTTATCGAATAACCTTTTACCTTCACGGTTCTCTGTTACAGGTCACAGAGTTGGCGGGGTACACAGCGCGCGTCCACAACATGTTCCTGGTATTTGGCGAGGTGCAGAGGGGTGTTTACAAGCGCTCGTCTGTTTCAACCACAGGAACAGCAGAGAAGAAGAACGTGGCAAGGCCAGAGATGCACATCGAGGGGCCTCTGGAAATCAAAGGTACATTTTTAAATGGCAACTATTTGCGATGTTTAGCTTTCAGTACACATTTGTCCATTGCCACTTGGAGTAATTCCCAAACATCGAGACTCTGAAGTTTCATCTTATTGAGCACTCAACTGCTTTACTAGTCTACTGCATAATGGGTGATAGTAGCCACAAGCTATGGGAGCACGCAGGCAGCTGGAGGCCTACTGGCTTCAATATGTTGTGCCGTGGGCAAGAACCTTTAGCCGCTTGTGTCCCTGGGGAGAGGTTTACCAGCACTCCTGCCATGCCTGAAACAATGAGTGAAAGGACTGATGATTAGTTGACAAATTCAGTTAGCTCTGCCAGATTAGTGTTAAAACAAAAATGTGAAACATCTGGCGAGGCCCGAGGAGAGGTTGGGAAACCCTGTTGTATGGTATCGTATTACTGTACAACATATTTGATCAGATTTGCACAGGCATGAAAATGAACCTGTCTCGTGCCTGAAACATGTGATCGGGTTGACTGAACTGATCATGTGGAATAAAACACATTACTTATTATTTATTTTGTGTTTTTGGCTTCTTCAGGCAGAGTCATTGATGTGGACAATGGGATTGTGTGCAACAGTGTCCCAATCATCACTCCCAATGGAGACATTGTGGTCTCCAGCCTTAACTTCAAGGTGAGAAAATAAAAAAACAAAAGCCTGGCCAAAGCTCAGCAGGGCCAACCCATTTTCAAATGAAGTGAAACCGGGAAGTAACACCTGACCTTATCCCAACATGTTGTTGTTGCAGGTTGTCTTTACACTGTGACTAGCATGTGTTGTTTGTGAGGTGTTTGTTTTTACTACATTTTCTGTATCCTCCAGTGTTCTCATTATGAGACAGGCTTCATCCCCAGGGCAGGGTGTATATGCCTTGGTCTTTGTTGTGTTATTGGCAAGTTAACTTCAGTTTGAATTGCACATTTATTTGTTAAGTTTGGCTAAGAGAAGGAAGAACACATAATAATTTCAGACACATATCAACCCCGTGACATAATGTTATGGCTCTTAGTGTGCATTATGGCTTCCTATTGCCCAGCATTATCCATTACAAAAAATGCATTGAGATTACAGTCCAGTGAGGCGGGAGACAGGCACAGGGAGACTGGTGGACTTTCCATTAAATTAACTAACAAAACTAAAACAAGAACAACTTTACAAAAAGGAATGGAATCCAAAACAGTGACTGACAAGATACACTAGGAAGGATGAACTTAAATAGGGACAGTGAAGAGGGACACAGATGAGGGCAACATCAACTAACAGGTGTCCTTGTTCCAAATAGGGGAGAGACGGCGCTGGATCTCATAGGCCGGCCAGGACGTGACACTTAAATAATGTTTTGATAAGAGGCTATTTTATTAAGTTTGTATTTGATTTGGACCACACAGGCAAAGGGCCAGTCTTCCAATAGTCTTTAAGAAGTGTTTACAACATACATAAATCTTAAAGAACCAGAGGCAAGAAAACTCTTACAAAATAGATAAATACATTTATCCACTTTACCTTTATCTGTAATTATTACGAATTAACCCCTTTCCACCTATATACAACACTTCATTGACACAATATTATAACATAACTACATCTATCAATCAATTATGTTGAAGGCACTTCATGCATCTAGTTAGCATGTTTCTGGAAATTTCAGCCATTGAATTCCAGGACATCTTTTATAAAATTTTATAGATGACCTCGTACAACCACATTGCAGAATTATTACTGAAATTGTTTGCTATCTGCAGTCTCTGTGGAGCAGCATTTTGATTACCACAGATGACAATTTGACTATGAATGACTATGCCTTTGAGATTGGTTTTTAAAATTTGCATACATTTGGCAATCTTGCTGATTATACAGAAGGTGCTGGGGATTGTTTTACCATTCTGAAATGTGTGAGGTCCGAGACTATTGTCTGATAAAACCCCAAATAAAGAGTCAGATGGAGACATCCACTGTTAAGTACTCCGATGATTTAACAGGTTTGTGTGTGAATCATGTTTCTGCAGGTTGAGGAGGGGATGCACCTGTTGATAACAGGTCCGAATGGCTGTGGGAAGAGTTCTCTGTTCAGGATCCTCAGTGGGCTGTGGCCGGTCTATGGGGGTCTTCTCCATAAACCATCCCCACAACACATGTTCTACATACCACAGAGGTTAGCACAGAGGTTACCACTCCATGATTCCCACACATGTCCTACTCAAACACGTGCCGACGTGTTTACCTTAATAATCAAACCTTAATGCCTAACCTTAACTTAGCCCTAACCTTAAACTTAACCCATAAGGCCTACATCTAAAAGTTACCCCAATTCTAACTTTTATTCAGTAAATTGCCTTTCTCCTTGTAGGCATCAGATAAACCTGTGTGGTCCAATTTGTGAGGTTTTTACTGTCTTTGTGTGAATTTGTGGGATAAAGATAGACCGATATCAAACACGCAGACACAATGTTTTTTAAATTGTGGTAGGGAACCTTACACTCCAGACTAAGTAACTGGACCTCCATGGGAAGTGAAAGGGTTTAACCCTAACCCCCCATCCAGAGCATGGAGTAGTGAAATATTTACCTCACATGGTGAGACACGGGGCGTTGAGCTTTGTCTGCTATAATATAAACCCTGGGGTATTCAACTCTTAACTTAAGACATCC
Organism: Esox lucius; assembly: GCF_011004845.1. Classification (NCBI taxonomy): domain Eukaryota; kingdom Metazoa; phylum Chordata; class Actinopteri; order Esociformes; family Esocidae; genus Esox; species Esox lucius. The sequence continues at coordinate 7,882,983 of NC_047591.1, forward strand.
AGAGTGAATTGCACATACCTGGTATCCCTGATTAGAGGGGAACAATGAAGAAATGCAATAGAACTGGCCTCAAGGTCCAGAGTTGAGTTTGAGGGCAAACTGCTATACTGAAACCATAGGCACAAGGGGGTGTGGTCTATGGCCAGTATGCCACCACTTAGGACTGTTCTTATTCATGAACCAACTCAAATCGCCTGGATACATACAGTGGATATAAAAAGTCTACACACCCCTGTTAAAATGCCAGGTTCTTGTGATGTAAAAGAATGAGACAAAGATGAATCATGTCATAACTTTTTTCACCTTAAATGTGACCTATAAAGTGAACAACTCAATTGAAAAACAAACTGAAATATTTCAGGGGGAAAAATGTAAACTTAAAAACACACAAAAACCTGGTTGCATAAGTGTGCACACCCTTAAACTAAAACTTTGTTGAAGCACCTTTTGATTTTATTACAGCACTCAGTCTTTTTGGGTAGGAGTCTATTAGCATGGCACATCTTGACGTGGCAATATTTGCCCACGCTTCATTGCAAAAGCGCTCCAAATCTAACGGACGCTTGAAGGTTGTGTGCCAAAATTGCCTGGTATTTGGAACTGTTCATAATTCCCTCCACCCTGACTAAGGCGCCGGTTCCAGCTGAAGAATAACAGTCCCAAAGCATGATGCTGCCACCACCATGCTTCACTGTGGGTATGGTGTTCTTTGGGTGATGTGCAGTGTTGTATTTGCGCCAAAAATACCTTTTGGAATTATGGCCACATGCTTTTTGGGGAGCCAGGTTTGGATGTTTTTCTTTGTAAGAAAAGGCTTCCATCTTGCCACCCTACCCCATAGCCCATTCATATGAAGAATACAGGAGATTGTTGTCACATGTAGCACACAGCCAGTACTTGCCAGAAATTCCTGCAGTTCCTTTAATGTTGCTGTAGGCCTCTTGGAAGCCTCCCTGACCAGTTTTCTTCTCATCTTTTCATACATTTTGGAGGGACATCCAGTTCTTGGTAATGTCTCTGTTGTGCCATATTTTCTCCACTTGATGATGACTGAATTCACTGTGTTTTATGGTATATCTAATGCTTTGGAAATTCTTTTGTAACCTTCTCCTGACTGATATCTTTCAACAATTAGATCCCTCTGATGCTTTGGAAGAACAGCTGAACCTTTTTTTGTGATTAATCAGAGTCACTTTAAATGATGGCAGGTGTATAATGACTTATATTTAACATGAATTTGAATGTGATTGGTTAATTCTGAACACAGCCACATCCCCAGTTATAAGAGGGTGTGCACACTTATGCAACCAGGTTATTGTAAGGTTTTTATTTGTCATTTTCCCCCCTCGAAGATTTTTCAAATGAATTGATCACATTATAGGTGACATTAAAAGTGGAAAAAGTTCTGACATGATTGATCTTTGTCAAATTCATGTTTATGAATGTTATACCACAAACCCCTGAGATGCCTGATTGCTTTTATAAACTGGTTACCAATGTCATTACAAAAGCAAATATACAGCTCCGGGAAAAATTAAGAGACCACTGCACCTTTTTCTGTCCTTTCTAAAAAAGTTGAAAAGGAAACTTTTGAGTGAGGAACAAGCATTCAATTTGCAGTGGTCTCTTAATTTTAACCCTTCTGTTCCTCACTCAAAACCTTTCTTTTCGACTTTATTGGAAAGGAAAGGAAAAGGTGCAGTGGTCTCTTAATTTTTTCCAGAGCTGTATATGTTTAGTGTGGCTTACGGTGGGGTAGTGGTCTATGACTTACTGCTTCAGTATGGGTACGAATCTGGTCCACTGCGCTTTTGGCTAAAACATTCCTGTCCAATAAATGTTGGCGTCTTCAGGACAGTCACCTTGTTTCCCTCCTCTTTGGTTCTGTTGTCTTGTAACACCTAGTGAAATGACCACTGGCCTGTCAGTATCGATCAGTTGTCATAAGTGAGGAAGTGATGCAGTGGTAGATTAGACGAAAGGCCTAAGGGCAGCACCACACACGTTGTCCGACCCTCTTCATGGCCTCTGTAGAAATAGAGTGAAATCTGATGAAGCACTTCAGGAGGGGATTACTGAATTATGACACACAAGCATTCTCACTGTTCTTGTCAACTCCATCCTTATGCCCCTCTTTTCTCTCCAGGCCGTACATGTCCATAGGGACGCTCAGGGACCAGGTGATCTACCCTGACTCTCTGGAGGACATGCATAACAAAGGCTACAGAGACAAGGACCTGGAGGTCATACTCGACATTGTTAACCTCAATCAAATTGTGACCCGAGAAGGAGGTAAGAATAGTGACCGGGGACGGAAACAGCCTAAAGGCTGAATGAATAGAGGGCAGTGTGAGCCTGAAGGTGTAGGGACAGTTTTCAAAGACTTAGCTGAAGCCTGACAAACTTTGCAATAGCCTGTTGAAGAGCCATTTACACTTATGATGATTGTAATATTTCCAAAGGGAATCCTACGTTGACAGCAACCAAATCCAAAAGCTGGGTTTTAAAATGATAATAATTTAATACATTGATTACAGCGAGACATGATCACATTTCCTACATTAAAATAATCTGTGCTCCGGTTGATTTTACTGTCTTTGACTGAAATTCTAAATCCCCTCCCCTCACCAGACTGGGGTTAGACCCCTGCCACAAATATTATTGAGGCAAGATAAACAGTTTTTTTTCCATCAGAAGTTGTGCCAACTAAACTAAGTTTGCTGAACTGTGGACATTGTATATGGTCAGACCAGATCAGAGTGCAGACTACACACGTGTACATGGTTCTGATAGCATATTCATGGCTGGTGATGTACCTCCAATGATCTTATCCGTCTTTTCAGAGATCTACAATACATTAGTACACAATAAAACATTGGATCATAATCATTAACCTGTGTAATCAAGACACTTGCTTTCATTTAACCCCACCCCATCTGTTGAAAGTACACTTCAGAATTTCAGCACAAGGATTCTAATTTTACCACTGGGATTTAAACTGTTGGAAGTAGTGAAATGCTGACCACGTACGAAGAGGGAATAGGAAATTGTTCCACAACATCTGCTGAATTTCCCAGGAAGTGTTCTAGAGTTTGGAGTTGTGTGTGGGAGGGCAGGAGCTCAGTACAAAATACATATCTGTATTATGTTTCGCAATTGATCATGAAGTCCATTACCCTGTGAAATCTGAGATTTGATTGCCTCACGGGCATTCAAACTGAATTGCCATTTTATAGCAACAGAACATCTGTGTTTGTATTTCACTGAAGCATATTTTAATAATATGGATTTCAGCAAACATAAAATGGCCTGAATTTACACAGGAAAAACATAGTTACACGGTAAGGATTTCTGCTTTAAATTTTTTTCTAGTTATCGCCTGACAATAACTTCATCCAATAGGAGCTCTAGCCTACCCACACTTATCAGCAAAATACTGCCTTGTCATGTCAGACGATATTGGTGATGCAGACTAGATCCTGGAGAAAGACCACCTCTGTGGGTCGGGACCTGGAGGGGTCTCAGGGTACAAACGCTCAATGAGTTAGAGCAGTTCAAACAGCTTTTTATTAGAACTAGCCTGAGATTGTATTTGCTGAACTCTGGACGTTGTATATGGTAATGAGTTACAGAGACACAAATTCATAGAATGAAAATACAAATCACGCCACATTGGCATTACAAACAGAAGCAAACTGCTATCTTTTGTTTATTTACGACACAGATAGCATTTCATTCTTTTTCCCCCCTATTTCTGGTGCCAGGATGATGTTTTGAATCAATATTTTGAAGATAGTTTGTAAACTTCATAAACAGGAAATAAAAAATAAAAAATCCATATTGAAAATGTAGAAATTGATATAAGATTTAAGGTAATTACAAAAAAAGCATTCAGTTTTCATTCAATTCAGTTTTACATAATGGAATATAGATCAAATGGAATAATTAAGTGATTGAATTTGCGCAATATATATGGAAAAAATATTTAAATTATATCTTATTACAAAATTATGGAAGTATATTGGCACCTAAATCACAATCAAAAGAAAACTAAAGAATGGTTCCTTCTTAGTACCAGGCATTGTCTATATTTCATTTGAACTCTCAAGTAGGTATTTCAGCATTTTTTTTGTAGCGTCCATGTTTCATTAAGGTAATATAGGGTACTTTTTTTCCTGAACATTGTTGTAACCTTAGTACTTCCTGGTCACTGTCATGAATGGCTACTCTGTCTGAAAACACTGTGAGAAAGATTCCTACCCAGAGGCTAATTTGACTAAAATAATCTGGAATCCTGATGTTGGGTTCCCTCCAAAAGAGGTGATAATTTTCCCCGTTAGCATGCAAATGCTGGCTGGGGAAACAATGGAGACTTGCGTTTTCATCTTGTGTCATTGGATCTGAAATCTGGAAGAATGTAGTTTTTTTTTGTCTTTTGTGGAATTTCTGTGGCATGGTTACAGAAATGCATGACATGACAAAGAAAAGGAATTATGTTCCAAGTCAGGCAAATGTGACAGTCATTCTCATATTGAATGTTCTTGAACTTTTAACCATCTCTCCACTGTTGTTACCATGGTTACTGTAAATGTTGACCTTTCACAGTCAGTGCTTTGCTATTTTTAAACGGTTGCTCAAGGATTTGTAAAATACCTGTGTTAAATCAGCTTGCTCTTGCTCTCAGATTGAGGGGTGGATTTTTTTGGTGTGTTCTTAAAAACAATTGCAAAAGGGATCCTTTAATGCAAAAATAGTAGCTTATGCAGTTATAAAGTGGACTAGACTTTTGTGAACAAAAGCACAACCTATTCAGCCAAGATGCACTTGGAACAATAGAGGAATTGTTTTATTGAGTCCTATAACGCTTATATACATATATATTTTTTTAATGAAAAACATGCCCATCCTCTTCTCACCTCCTCTGCTTCTCACATAGTCTACCCTCCCCTTAACACTAGAAAGGGTTTGGCTCATGAGACTAATAGAATTGGAAATGAATCACTAATTATATATACATTATCAAGTATATATTTTGAGATCAAGTTTGGGAACAGCAAAACAGTGAATGGACATCTCCTCTCAGCTGTTGTATTGTAGGGACACTACATTACTTAAGCCTGGTCCTGTTTTGGACGTTTATAAAATGGGTTTGACCTCTGTGTACGCTACGTGTGTTCATATATCAGTCATGAAACAGGAGTTCAGATTATGCTGATGACTCTCATATTCAGAAGTTATTTTCCTGTACCAATTGCTTGTTCTCAATTTTTATGTTATTAAAAACCGAGTCCTGAGCAGCCTGTATCCTAAACCCACGTTATTACAGTAAAGGCTGGTATTAATCCTGTACATTTTATGATACCACACCTCTGAAATTGAGCCTATTTAGAAATATTGTTAAATATATTTGTTCATTTTGTTTAAATCCTGACCTATTATAATCAGTCACCATTCTCCACCTTTTCGAGCAGCTCTTCACGTGCCGCTACAGACCAACTGTGAAGACAATCTCATTATAATGTTTGGTAGTCACATTCATGTCTGAAGCATGAAATGCCATTTCAAAATGCTCACGCAGAATACTATTTCCTGGAGAATAGGACTGTGGTCAGTGACAGCACTTCCTGTGTGATCTGATGGTACCGTGGCTGTGTGTGTGCAGGTTGGGATGCAGAGATGGACTGGAAGGATGTGTTGTCCGGGGGTGAGAAGCAGAGGATGGGCATGGCTCGCATGTTCTACAACAGGTAAGACCGGACCTGCCGTCCTGAACTCTCCCTATAGGCTAGAAGGACTGTGGTTTTAAGTGTTGACGCTTCAACAGCTTCTGGTGCTTTTTTTGTTTCAGAGAGTTGAACAATTTCTTTGCAAGTTGTTTGACTGATTAATGAATCATTCATGAAAAATTCACAAATGACTCCTTTCTCTTCTTGGTGTCAGGCCAAAGTACGCCCTGTTGGATGAGTGCACCAGTGCTGTCAGCATCGATGTTGAGGGAAAAATATTCCAGGCAGCAAAGGATGCTGGGATATCCTTGCTGTCTATCACCCATAGGCCCTCCCTCTGGTAAGAGAGAGATAACATATCTGGACAATTCTTTCAGGTAGTGTCTCTTTTGTCAGTCACCTATCTCTCTTAGAGCATTGTGAGGTGAGTCGGTCTACTGTAGCAGTATAAAACGTTTGACATTTACGTGTCAGTCATTTAGAATGTGCTGTTATCCACAGTGACTTACAATTAGCACATTACTTGGCCCAGTTTTCAAATAGAACTGTTTTGCAGATGTTACTGTAGGCCAAAAAGAAGAAGCACTCATGCAAAACAGGTACTATGCTGTAAGCAAATGTACCACTGCCCTCTTTGTATTAACAGAGTTACCCTCAGGCATTAAACAAGACTGTAGCACAGAGTACAACCGCAATATTGTGAAAGTCTGGCCCCCTTTCACGCTACCGCTGTTTTTCAGTTGGCTTCTTTAACCTCACCAGTTGTTATGTAACTCAATGACGTTTAACACAGCGTGACATAACACTACGCAACAAGGGTCAGCGCAGCGCAACGTAGATTCACAACACAAATACGTCCTCCATAAAAGCCCCTCACAACCACGGGGAACGCTGCATAAGGTCAAATGAACACGACAAAAAAATATGGTTCATAATTACAGTGACATGTTTAAACCAAAAGAAACAACACAACCATGAAGTGGTCTTAGCAGCTCTAAGGTCATGTGTTGAACTCTTCATGCTGTACATACAGGAAGTACCACACTCACCTGTTGCAGTTTGATGGCGAGGGAGGATGGAGGTTTGAGCAGCTGGACACTGCCACGCGCCTCTCCCTGACCGAGGAGAAGCAACGCCTTGAGTCCTCACTGGCTGGAATACCCAAGATGCAACACAGACTCAACGAACTCTGCAAGATCCTTGGAGAGGACTCAGTTCTCAAAACAGCCGGAGCAGAAGAAGTGACAGAAGAAATATGAAAGTATGGAACTATTTCATTTAACAGTTGTCTAGAAAAGTGAAAGTATTTTCTGTTTTTGAACACACACTGAACAATTGTGTATGCCCAGACATTTCCAGTTTTGGGTTTTATAAATCATCAAAAATTTTGGTTTAGATGTTTTCATCGCTGGATGGATTGAGAGATTTACTGTCTCTGACAAACTGTGACAAACAGTTTGTTTTTGTTTGAACAATGTTGTATAGTTTAATTATTAGCACTTTACTCAGTATTAGAAGGCACATTTTATTTCTGTACTTTTGAGTGCTAAAGTAGTACAATTTTTATTAGAAAGGATTATAGAACAGCGAAACTTACTGAAACACAGGATTTTACAATCAGCAAGCTGTTCATGAAGGTCAAAGCTACTCACAAGGATTTTTGGGAGTCCAATTGCCCTAAATGAATGCACCACACCTTTATTTAATGGTCTCCATTTTTGTAATCTTGTTAAGACCTAATTTCATTGCAGAATGTGTGGCAGACCCGCATCTGCAGTAAAATCATACATAATACTATACCTCATCCTAACTATTTAGTTACCAGGTTCAAATTCCCCCCTTCCATTGACTTCACGGTGCACTTTGGGGACCGCAGACCTGATTTGCCTTTGTTAGCTCAGGCTTAAAGATGGCTATAGCAGGGGGCTATTAGTGGACATTACAGCGTTAGTGACACAGCTGTGTTTCAGCTCTGCTTTACCGGACAAGTACAATGGATTCCGAGGCTCTCTGTCTTGTCACCAGCAGAGCGTGACGGGTTGGCTGGACTAGGCTCATACACACGTGCGCACGTATGCCCGCGGGCACACACGCTAATACTCGCCTGCCATCTGGCAATGCCCTGTTCACTGTCACTAGGCTAACATCTGTGGTACAGGGTGTTGTTATCTTTCCTACCACAGTCTTCGGCCCCGTGCAGACATGTCCCATCTTCAGCACGACATTTACAGTGTGTTTCACAACTTCATTCAATTAACTGTAAATTTGTGACATCCACTCACACAGTAAACAATTTAGTTCAACGATAAAACGTGTTACCAGCAATCTCAGACTGTATACTGTGAACTTTTTTGTGTGACAGCGCCATTACATTTATTTTTAATGTAGGTCATTTTGTTGTTCAACAATGCTGCCTATGTTCTCCGTAGTATTTTTCTCTGTGAAAACCTGTGTATGTACAGTAAAGTTTCAAAGCCGTTTGTTCAGCTCTGTTGAGGTTGCTATAGGTCAAATCTAAGAGCAGTCCTGGTGCTGTAGCCTTTGTGTATCCCCTATTCTGCACATTCAATCAGACATACCCCTTAATATTGGGCAAATGATTGGCTTATACCCTCCAGAGTGATGACTGGGGCATATCAGTGTCACAGAAGGAAATGTGTAACACCAAGATAGAATATCAACACTTTTAACCACTCTTAAGCCCTACATCTCAGGCTAAACGGTCATATAAGACAAGTGAAATCATAAATGATGGATAGAAACTATACTTAATGTAAACTCTACATTGTATTGAAATGTTTACTTTGTTAAAGGCCTAATTATATTTTTTTTTGCATGGACTGTGAGTGATGCCTCAGTTATAGTTATTGAGATGTCTGTTTCAATCAATACTAAACAGAAAGCATTATGGGAGGTACAATACAATAGCATGCACCATGAATGGTTGATCATGGAAGTAAAGTAATGAACATTTGTAATATACTGCTTCTAACAACAGTCATAAATGGATTAAAAGTATGGATAGGACCTACATGTTCAGACTCATTGTTCCATAGGATTCTGAACAATACTGTGTCTTCGAATGGACACAACTCAAATGGTTAGGACTGATTTCACTGTAACATAAAATAAATAAAATGATTAATAAAAAATTAAAATGTGTTGCTCGTCTCGTTGACAGGATGTTCGCACAACGTCCTGCTGGATGAAACAATGTCTTAAAATGACTGAGAATAGGAATGGAGTGAGGGATTGGGTGTTTCTAATGAAGATGTAATGCTTGAAACTGTACAAAAGAAAATAGTCATACATGACCATGAGTATCTACAGTATCTCACAAAAGTTAGTACACCCCTCACGTTGTAAATATTTGAGTATATCTTTTCATGTGACAACACTGAAGAAATGACACTTTGCTACAATGTAAAGTAGTGAGTGTACAGTAGTGTGTTGTCCCCTCAACATAACACACCACACAGCCATTAATGTCTAAACTGATGGCAACAAAAGCGAGGACCCTTAAGTGAAAATGTCCAAATTGGGCCCAATGTGTCAATATTTTGTGTGGCCACCATCATTTTCCAGCACTGCCTGAACCCTCTTGGGCATGGAGTTCACCAGAGCTTCACAAGTTGCCACTGGAGTCTTCTTCCACTCTTCCATGACGACATCATGGAGCTGGTGGATGTTAGAGACCTTGCGCTCCTCCACCTTTCATTTGAGAATGCCCCACAGATGCTCAATAGGGTTTAGGTCTGGAGACATGCTTGGCCAGTCCATCACCTTTACCCTCAGCTTCTTTAGCAAGGCAGTGGTCGTCTTGGAGGTGTGTTTGGGGTCATTATCATGTTGGAATACTGCCCTGTAGCCCAGTCTCCGAAGGGAGGGGATCATGCTCTGCTTCAGTATGTCACAGTACGTGTTGGCATTAATGGTTCCCTCTATGAACTGTAGCTCCCCAGTGCCGGCAGCACTCACACAGCCCCAGACCATGACACTCCCACCACCATGCTTGACTGTAGGCAAGACACACTTGTCTATGTACTCCTCACTGGTTGCAGCCACACATGCTCGCACCATCTGAACCAGCAAACTGGTTTGCAGGCTTTCTTGTGCATCATCTTTAGAAGAGGCTTCCTTCTGGGAGGACAGCCATGTAGACCAATTTGATGCAGTGTTCGGCGTATGGTCTGAGCAGTGACAGGCTGACCCCCCACCCCTTCAACCTCTGCAGCAATGCTGGCAGCCCTCATACGTCTATTTCCCAAAGACAACTTCTGGATATGACGCTGAGCATGTGCACTCAACTTCTTTGGTCGACTATGGCGAGTCCTGTTCTGAGTGGATCCTTTCCTTTTAAATCGCTGTATGGTCTTGGCCACCGTGCTGCAGCTGAGTTTCAGGATCTTGGCAATCTTCTTATTGCCTAGGCCATCTTTATGTAGAGCGACAATTCTTTTTTTCAGATCCTCTGAGAGTTCTTTGCCATGAGGTGCCATGTTGAACTTCCAGTGACCAGTGTGAGGGTGTGTGAGAGCGATAGCACCAAATTTAAAACACCTGCTCTCCATTCACACCTGAGACCTTGTAACACTAACGAGTCACATGACACTGAGGAGGGAAAATTGCCAATTGGGCTCAATATGGAAATTTTCACTTAGGATTGTACTCATTTTTGTTGCCAGCAGTTTGGACATTAATGGCTGTGTGTTTAGTTATTTTTAGAGGACATTAAATTTACACTGTTATACAAGTTGTACACTCACTACTTTGCATTGTAGCAAAGTGTCATTTCTACAGTGTTGTCACATGAAAACATATAATTAAAAAAATTTCAAAAATGTGAGGGGTGTACTCACTTTAGTGAGATACTGTATATCTGGGAATATGGGTCAGAGTCAAATAGTATTCAATATAATCTGTTGATAATCTGTTAACTGTTAAGATACTCTAATATGATCCCACCACATGCTGACCTGCAACAAATCTTTGATACAATTACATTGTGATTGATTTTTATAAATGGAAAATCTGAATGTAACACTTATTTTTGCATTTTTCTTTGTCATAGTAAATTCTTACTAATTTGTAAAATGAGACAATGCAAATTCGATAGCAAATTAGTTGTTAATTTAATGGAACCTATCTCTTATACTAACCAATGCATGCGCTGTATGTTTTTTTTAAATTAAAGAACAAACTCCCAAACAGGTTAGAAACATGTACCACATTTTTAGACCACCTGTTCTGCTACTGGTATAAATCTGTAACGGTACTATGCGTTATTATCAGAAATTCTTTGTTCTGCTTCTCCAATGCTGTTCCGGGAGAGCCACCCATCTGTCCTACACAACACCAGTTGAAATGTATAGGATTCACTTTATCTACCAGGAAATTATTATAATCAGGTGTGCTACTGTAGATTGTGGTATGAGCAAAAACCTACAGGATGGTGTTTGTCTAGGAATTTTTGGGAGAGCCTTGTTTTAGGATATTTATAAATTAACTATATTTGTTCGTTATATTTAAATATGCTTAGAATATATGCTTGGTTCCTGACACTTGATTTAAAACATGTATTTTCATGTAAATAAAATATTAACTCAACGACTAACAATGTTTTTATTTTGTTATTAATGCAACATTTAGGAGCTAGACACAAAGATTGTTATACATCCGCTGTTCCATTTGCCTGTCTGATTATTCGGCTAACAAACATGATGTAAAACTCAGAACGTCCAGAAAGGGATTTTCAATGTAGTATGCATATGGTGCCATCTAGTGTATGAGGAGGGAACTGATTTAGATACACTGCACTTACCACCATTTTCCACACGATGGTGTCATGCTCCATCGCTTCCCGAAACGTATTCACATCTGATTAGAATGACAAAAGATTAATTTGTATTTGTTTTTAATTGCATTACATATTATAAAGTGATGTCCCTGAAACATAAACAATTAAAATAAACATCACAGGGGCAAATGTCTTCAGTAACATAGCAAATTATTACACAAGACACGGGCCTTAACCAATTGATTGGCCTTGAGGAGTCTTTAATTTGGGTGACATGAAGAAACAGTTTAACATTCGAGACAAAACACATTCACTTGATTATTCCACTGAATTATGTTAAAATAATGTTTCTTCCCTGATTGGTAAGCTACGGTGGTGGGGTAACTTTCAAAAGGCGTGGCTAGCTTACGTTTGTCTCCTCGGGGCCCTCCCACGCAGAATCAGGCAAGTGTATTGCTGTCCCTATCCTTACGCAGCCACCGTCCACGGCTGTCCTGTAGACGGGAGTACGTTGTCATTGAAAATGTAACGTCGGATATCATAGCGAAGGTTTATATGAATGTGCCTGGATCACCCGCAATATAGCAGCACAGAGAATAGCACACTACGGCTGAGTTAATCTTAAAACTATTTATTATGTAGAGGTGAGCGGCGTTGTCTCGAGCGCTTCAGGAACGTCGCAGCCAGCTGTAAGCGGATAAAGAAAAAGAAAATCAAGCTATTTATATCGTGGTTGTTCCAGCCGTGACGACCCTCCAGGCATCGAAATGAGTGGACTGGACGAAAGTTCGGTGCGGGTCGCGTTGAGGTAAGGTGGATTTTCTGTCGGTGTTTGAAAATGATGCTCATCTCGGTCACGCCTCTCCAGGATACAGAACCTGCTATTGTGTCCATGCCTGTGTCGTTAAACCACAGCGAGAGCTGCTGTGATGGCCTAGTTATTCTGTAATAACAGTCATGCATGCTTGTCTTAACAATTAAGCATTAGGTCCGAAAATAGCGCACATTAATCTACAATGTGGGAAAGCTATCAGTGTTTATTTGTGGTAGCCACAGCGGCCCAGTCTCTTCTCGTATACCTTGTCAAATGTCAATCGCTTAAACAGCACCGCCTTAGCATTGTTTGAAATGTCAGCACTGTCCCCTATGTAGAAGCACTGTAGTCTTATAGCCATCACGCCTGCCTCTTGGTTGATTCAGGTTTCCTTCTTTTTAAACTACAATACAATCATGTCTCAATGGCCTGCATACAGAGGTGTTGTGTAAGTTACATTGATAAGTGAGGGGTGAAGGTGTGGACATGACAAGAGGACATAGGACCAACCAGAATGATCCATACTGCCTATCCTAAATGCCACGCATTTGTAAATGAGGGATTTAGAAACAACAAGGGAACTGAATGAATCCAATTTAAAAAAAATACAACAAATCAATACAACAATCCATAATGTGTGCGGATATAATCAGTCATTGTCAGCAGGGAGTATTCGACAATGTGCGCACGCTGGCTTGCGCCTGTACAGCGTCATGGATCTGTAACGTCACTATTGTCATGTGAGAAGGATCAGTGGAATGAGACAAAGTCGTGTCCTCAGGTTAGGTTACTCTTGCTCTAATGTGGCCTCTATGGCCGGTCTCTCTCTGTCTCTAGTTACTGCAGGCAGACTTTGACCCAGTACTCTGTTTACCAAGTCAGTCCGGGCAGGGCCTTGGTTTACAAGCCTCTCTCCTAGAAATACAGCCACATTCATGAAACAATACAAAAGCAACAAGCACTTCTGCACAATACTAGGGCTGTTTTTATTGTGGACATTTCAGGCTGACATTTCAGGCTGAAATCTATTGTGGACAAAAGATACTGCCATTTCACACTGAAAGCAGTCGCCCAATAGACCACTATTTGCAATGACTCGAGAATACTCATTAGCCGAAGTGTTCAGCTAATGGGTATTGCAGAGACTGTCCACGGTGTGAAGATCGCCAGTGCCTCACAACACATAGAGTACAATACCCAAAGCACTCGTCAACGGTCATAGCATGTGTCTGCTTGTGTGTAAACCCTGCCAGTGTATACATCTGCATAGAAAGCACGTTCCTAATGAACTGTGGGCTGGCTTTGTATCGTGTCTGCAATCGTTAATTCATTAATTCATACAGTATACCCTCCTCTCTCTCACGCTTTCCTTTTCTCTAACGCCCCCTAAATTAATTTGTCCTTTTGTTTCCTCCACAATCAGTCTCCCTCTAATTATTCTCATTGAGTCTGCTCGAGACAAAACCCATTACAGTGTCAAGGTACGTTCCGGAAATCGGAGCCACGCGTCTACCCAGATCATCCGCTGAAATGTAATAACACATCATTCATAACATGATTATGCAACACATGGCCCAGTTTTTATTTTGTGACCATGTTATCCTTCTGACCAAGGATGAACCACGCCCTCTCAAACTACGCATATCGTCTGAAGGCTTGCATAAGGACTTCACTCCCTCATTGGCTTTTCCGGAGTATCTTGTCGATCAGCTGCCCCCGGGGCCCTGGTGGGAACCCTGGAGGCTGTGACTGCCTGGCTGGGTCAGTAAGCAGATCCCTTAAGCCCACAGTCCACTCAGACCTTCTCTGAGCCTGATGTACATGTACTCTATCCTGAGGACTCGACTGACCAAAGCTCACTTTATCACATTATGTCAACAGCAGCCACACGCCAGGGCACAGTCCCAAAGTCGGTCTGAAGTCGGTCGCTTTTTTCCTTCCCTCTGGGCACTTCCTTCTGGGCACACACCAAGCCACACGTTGATCAGCGTGAGAGGAGAGTTGAAGGGGTTCAGGTGATCTCCCAGCACACCGCAACGGAAAGACACTCCTGAGATCTACAGAGCCGACACAGACGCCAGCAATTACACACATTCTGATAGGTGCACGCTGATTTGTCCGTTAAGGGACGGCCTCGTGTTTGTCTGAGCCTGTCTTCTGCTGTTGTCTTGGGTACCTGAGGCTTAATGTCTTTTAATCTGTCTGCGTATTAAAGGTGTTCTTGCATAATGACATCCAGATTGTCCATGGTATGCCAAGTATATAACGCTATACAGGCCATTTAATATTTTCATATGATTAATTATGGCTATAACGCTAACGATTGTTAGCCTGCATAGCCCCTCAGACTTGAAAGCACATAGACCTGCGTGTCTGATGACCACGCTCAATTACTTCAAGCTCAAATCAAATTGACACAAAGTTCTGACACCCACTTAACTAATAATTATTGTTAGGACTTTCTTAAATAAGTCTGTTATGGTTACAGCTACAGTACATTAGCATAAAAGGAACATTCACAAGGGAACCCCACCACACAAAGTCCATTCATTCTCTACAGTCTGTTGATGTTTGATTAAGATGAAGTACCATGGCAACACTACTGTGTGGTGGTGAAGACGGTAGAGTAGCAACTTTATCAGAGCGACTAAGTACATGTTAAAGACAGATTCACTGACAGGTTTTCACTGACTTGAAAACCATTCAGTCTGAAACTATAGGAACATTTGTCTCTCTGTGCCATTGTCTATACACCAACACACACAGGCACGCACACACACACAGTGATCAGCATTGAAGCTTGTTGTTAGATTTGTACAGAGCCTGTCTGTGCATGTTGTCCTAATGCTGTCTGTTAGCAAGGCTTAATTCTTCAGCCTCAGTTCAAAGCACACAGCTCCCATCACACATCACCCTAATGCTGTTCTGGTGGAGGTAGTGAATGTGACAAGTGAAAGCTTTGACGCAGAGGTACTTGTTGGGTAGGCATGAGAATATGTGCTCCCCAATGCTAGCATCCCAGCATCTGCGGTTATAGTCTAGAATCTGGGTAGCTTAGGTTTTGGGACCGTTTTTTAGGAAAGGTTTCTACTGAAGTTTTGATACATCGGTGAGTATATCCTGTTCAGTGTCCATACAATTGACAGCTGGACATACGGCCAATGGAAGTGTTAGTAGATGTGTTTGTTGGGGAATGTATGCCCAGAGGAGCCAGTGAAGTCGTTGTGTTGATGATTATCCTTGAAGGGAACGAAGCATTAATTATGCAAAGCCTGGAGCCATGCTGCTGAGGTTGTAACAGTGCTGGTTGTTTCAGGTTTCAAGTTGTTCTGGATAAAAGGTACGTGGACAGATTGACGGGTATCCTGCACTAATTCAGGTATGAATTAGACAAGGTCATTTAAATGTTCTACAGAGGACAACGATAATTGTGTCAGACAGAAATATAATACTTCGGCCTGCACTGATATGAATGCTTCCAGGTCATTAAGTGTATATTTTGGATAACATCCATTCATATAGCTTCTGTTTCAGATCATTTTGTGGAAAGTACACCCCCCATGTATGTACACTAGTTAAGATGTCAGCGGGATATAGACCTTTGACCCCCTGCACGGTTAAGATGCTTCACGAGTAAGAAATGTACTGCAGCTATTACCCTTCAGTCTGGACCTGGTACTGTTTCCTTAAACAATGAGGTTAGAATTCCAGTTACCATGGCGCCTCTCTCTGGACACGATGTCCATCTATATTAGTACCCCCCCCCCAGCTCTTAGCCAGCCCGGGGTGGGGGGGGGGGGGGGTGGGGTATGCTAAGGAGATGGGTGAAGTTGCTGTCACAGCAAATGAAAACGTCGATGTCGTAAGTCCATGATAAATATGCATGAAATGACACAAAGGCATAATGCATGCGAACCATCTGCCAACACACTTCATAGAACATTGTGAAGTGTCCTATATGGAGACAAAAACATGACAGTATCTCTTCAATATCATCCACTTGGCTCAGTGGTGAAATAAGGCCAGGTAGATGTTTTTGCTGAATCCTACTTTCTGACACATGCAGTACCCTTCGTAAGTACTGGGACTGAATATTTTTTTTCATTGTTTAATATTTTGGTCACACCCATGTAATAACTGCCTAACTTTTGTGACCCATTAACCCAACCAGAAGCCGGGTATCTTCTTTGATGTTTGATGAAGCGCTGGGGGCATTTCCTTATACTTTTGCCGTCATAATGTTTTTGTAAACTACTAACTGCTGCCATGAGCAGGTACATAATCAATGAAGACAAGTGAACTGTTGCAAGTGGCATTCATACATATATGGCCAAGCCATAAGAGCCTTTTCACCATATTTACTGTTTTATTTCTTCTTTCCATCTGGTACATCTTAATCCTTGTCTCAACAGTAAAACCACAATGTACGCATTTTGCTGTTAAGCCAAAAATGCTTTCTGAGTAATTTGTTGTGTCTGTGTCAATGTTTCCATTTGTTTCATTCTTTCGCCTACAGCCATTGTTTGTTATAAAGAGGGATACTGTCTCATGACTCCTTTGTGTACAGCCACTATAAAGCTGAGTTGCTGTATAGGGACACAGTGTTTACACCCAACACACAAGAAAAATCATGCGCTAACATGATAAAAACACACAATCACAACATGAACTAAATAAAATCCCCTTAACAGAGTGTTCAGCCGAATATCACTGGAGGTCAGAAAAGATCTCCACACATTCATCACATTGATGTGTTTTAGGAATTCTAATGGTATCCCATTGCCAGAAGAAAAGAATGTGTCCCTCACATAAGCCCTTGGTTGTGACATTGCAAAATATTCAAATTTTTAGGCTGTTTTCCCCTATCCAAAATAACTCAGACTTACAAGGCTGTATGTCTGTCAATGTCGTCCTCTTATCTAGTGTTTTGACAGAGTTCCCTCAGTGGCATAGTTGTTTTCAACTGCCCTTTCCACAAATGTTTCCACAAGTTCACAGTTATTATGTGCTATTTATCATAGTGATGGGCTCCTGGGAGCCCCCCTGCATGTTTTAGATCTCTCCCTGATTTCAAATGATCAGCTCATTATCCAGTCCTTCATAGCTACATCAGGTATGTTAGGGCAGAGAGAGATCTAAAACATGTATAGTCAGTCAAACATAAGATTCCTAACTGATTGTGTGAAACCGACCGCCACCCGACCACGGCACCCCTCTTCCTGCTTTTCCCTTTATCTGCACTGTGACCTATGACCCAGCAAGCACTAGAGCTGTGGCCCCTGCCCAGTGTGGTAACCCTCATTCAGCAGTTTAAGAGAGCCCTGCCTGATTAACGCCAGGGGAAACGTGAGGCATCTAGAATGCTGACAAAGCAGAATTTTCTGGCAGAACATTCCCCTTTTTTCACTATTGGCCTTGGTAACTAAAGTGACATTATTATCCCGTGTGGAGACTAAACACTTGAGAGAGTGAGATTTATTCATTCAAAACCATTTTAGGCTTAAGAGATTTTAGGAAAAAGGTGTTCAAAAAGTAGCCTAGAACTAGTACTTAAATAGTTCAGGTATAATTCAGATCAGTTGATTATTGTTTAAACTGCAGTGTTTGCCTTTTTATGCCCTCTAAAGGAAAATGGACCTGCTAGTACCTGGTAATCAGAGACTATTGACATTGAGAATTTCCCAATGACTTGCCTCATAATCTCTGCACCAGCACAGTTCTTAACAATGGGCCAACTGTTCCCAAATACATTGAAAAGACCCAGCGCTCCTGGGATATATTGTGTGTTATGTCAGTGTTTAAGAGGATGCATACTGGGGGTCACTGAGGAACCTTCCGTCAAATTCATCCCATGACTGAAGGATTCAAATCTCGTGAGTCGAGCAACAGCGGGAGGAAACAAAAGGCCAGATTTGTTTTTCATCTCGACGCGGTGGGAAGACTGAAACTTACGCCCGGAATCTTAGCGCTCATTAAACAGGTTTGTCCTCGGTTGCAACACTCACTCCTGGATTCTGGTTTCCACGTCCGAGCAGCCACGCACGACCCTCAGATCACCATGCATCGGCTGGAGTGACGTGAACCTCGCCGCCACTGGACTGGTGTGGTAGAAACGCATCCTCTGGAGTGATGAATCACACTTCATCATCTGGCAGTTCAGATGTTGCTTTGGCGGATGCCAGGAGAATTCTACCTGCCCGAATGCATAATGCCAACTGTAAAGTTGGGTGGAAGAGGAATAATGGAGCTAGTTACTGTGAACACATCTTAACGTTGCTGCAGACAGTGACAGGCCAGACTACTCTTTGCTTCCAGCTTTTCAGCAACAGTTTGGTGAATGCCCTTGTGCACAAAGCGAGGTCCATACAGTGGTTTGTCGCTGCACATTACCCTTACCTTAACCCCATCGAACACATTTGGGATGTACTGAAACACTGCCTGAGAGCCAGTCCTTATTGGCCAACATCAATGCCCAACCTCAGTAATGCTCTTGTGGCTGTATGGAAGCATATCCCTGCTGCAATATTTCATAATCTAGTGGAAAGACCTCTCAGAAGAGTGGGGGCTTATATCAATGTTGTGTATCTCTGGCTTATCTCAATGTAGTGTACTGTATCTCTGGCTTATCTCTATTTTGTGTAACTGATGTATCTCTATGTAGTGTGTCTCAGTGTACTATATCTCTGGCATATCTCCAACATGGTTGTTGTCAGCTATTTCCTGTAGCTGTTAATCACAGGGAAGCACGAACTGTAAACAGACCTTAATGCATGTATTTCCTAAACAAGCCTAATAACAGATGACTGAACAATGTGTCAGAGGTCTCTGGAATGACAGGTTGATGAAGGGTACCAGATGACAGTAGACGCTAAGTAGAATAGAACACAGACGTGTTTTATTTATACACTGTGAACATTTGCCTTCAGCTTTAGTGACATCAGACATAGAAACATCAGGCGCACAGTTATATTAGGCAGTAATAATGACCATGTTTATGATGGCCGTGACGACCGTGGGGATCTTTCCATCTGTTCAACTACCATTTCCTCCCCCCTGACCCCTCCTCTCTCATCTCCACTTCCTCTGGCCATGGGTATCATTGACCGAAACCCGGTCTACCCCTGCCCAGGTCACATTGAACCGGTCATATAGTGTCGCCATAGCCGGATGCTACAGCTACATCAGCTGGCATAATGCTTTGCTTCCACTTACATAATGACCATGTACTGCCAAACAGAACAACACACACATACGTTCAAACACTGATGCACATGCTCTATTTCACAAACACACGCACACACACACATTGAAGGTGCTCTTTCAAGAGAGGCAAGAGAGAAGAGATTTGCATGAAGAGCTACCATGTTTCCTGGAGGTAAAGCTTTCCCATTCATTGGTAACTTTCCCTGAACACAGACACTTGCAGGCATAGCAACATCAAATTTAAAAGTACATATTAAGTGAACTAAAATGCTTTTTCCAATCAGGTATTATTGGTGTACTAAAGTCTGTTTTTACACACTTAAGTATACTTATTACTTTATTACTATTTTACAGTTAGATTTGGGTTATATTAAGGGTTAAGGAGGTTTGTGTGTGTGTGTGTGTGTGTCTTTGATGGCAGGTGTACAGTGGTCCCTCATTAACCACTGGAGAGTGGTGCTCCAACGCTCATTAAAAATCTTGCTTACTAAACATGCTGGAATTCCTCAGATACTTAAGCCACAATGAAATCTCTGATATGACTGGAAGTACCATAACAGCCACCTGATTATTGTACTGCTTCTCATTATTTTTCCATGCTCGGTTTAAATTAATTTAATTAAGTCATGATATGTAAAAACACAATCAAAAAGTGTTTGTAAAATGTTGTATGTACTGCTGTATATTTCATGATGGAACCATACCTCTAAAGGGACAATGCAATTTTCTGTTTTAAACAGTTTTTCTTCCCCTTGTAGTTGTTGTGATGTCCACTGTGCATTTTTTACCACTGCTCAACACCTCCCAAGCGGGCTCAGGAGAGTCAAATGTCAAGATATGTCCTCCATAAACACCATAAACTAAACCATCCTGCTTCCTGCCCTACTGCTCACTCAACCAGGAATACTCCCACCTGCAAGAGAAGGCACTCTCTGAACAGACAACTGTGACTGAGCTCGCAGGAGACTGGCCTACCACAAGGAGTCGCTAGAATGCAACGAGACAAAGCCGCCCTCTCTGACATCCGACCCATTTACCCTGACAATGCTGATCCAGTTTTCTCCGCCCTCTACATGACCTAGAGACACTGACTAGACTGGCATGCAAACCTCTGGCTGCAATGACACATCCTTCGAGAATTAAACCGCGCAATGTAAGAACATTATTGTCTGGAATGTGCATTTATGATCATTTGCATAAAAAACCGCTGCCAGTTGGATGGAAACCTAGCTTGTGGTCTAGTCGTGTTAATCATTATTTCCCTCTTAGTCCAGATGCTCTCATATTGTCATTTATGAATATGGATGATGACTCATAAGACTGTGTAGAATTTGATAATTAGATTTGTCTGAAGCTGCTGAGGCAGGGACCAGTGTGACTGGCAGAGAGTGGATGATAAGGTTGAGGATGAGGTCAGGCAGAGTGAGTCAGCATGGTTGTGATGACGCGGCTGAGTCACCTATTAACCGGCATCTGTCTCAGGGCTGTGCAGTGGGCTGTTAACCCGTCTCCATCTCGTCAACAACACCGGTTACAGAAACATGCATGCCGTAGTCAAATAAAACCACATACATTCCCCAATGTCTTGGTTATAACGCAGCATAAATACGTTTATAGGACTGAAGCATAGACTCATCTAGAATAATAGCAGAGTAGCTGCACCATTTATGACCATTACCGTTCTGGCCTCATGCAGACAGTGCCCCCTGCCTGGCTCTGACCTCCGATCTCCGTGCTCTGGACTCTGGCCGGCAGTATATTTCACAAGGGCCCTGCTGTTTGAAGTGTGCTGGTTTAGCCAGGAGATTATGCTGGATAGAAATGTGACTGTGCTTCTGCCTGGCCCTTTGAACCAGGTGGCTGTGTCACGGCGGTGACATCCGTGTGTGACGGAACCCAGGAGACAGAGAGAAAAGAATGACAGGGTGGGACAGGGAGGGAGAGACCGACAGATATTTCAACGTTGATTAGTGGAAGAGAGGGGGTTTTCATTGACTCAGGTACAGGACAGAGGCTTCTGGGTGGGGTAGAGTTTGGTTCTTCTCCGAGGTGATCTCTTTAGCTAGCCTGGTGCATTTTGAGTGGGGTTAGCGAGTTAGCGGTGCAATGCGAGGCTCCGCTGGCTGTCACCCTAATCGCTGTAATGAGGCCCCCAACATGAGCCTAACTGGGCATGTCACATGGTGAGAGTCTAACTGTCAAGAGATCTTTGCTGTGCGTGTGTGTCTGTGTGCATTTATGCATATTTTACTTTGTGTGTGTGTGTGTGTGTGCTTTCACACATGTGTTGGCCTTTCATCTCATAGAAGCAGCGTATCCCACCTCAGCGAACCACAGCCAACCTCTACCGAATCGGATTATTGAACACTTTCAAAAGCTCTATTATATTTCACGAAGCAGGATTAACCTAACCATGGAGTTGTCCTGGTGGATAAATCTAAAGCTGACTGTTGCTCACTCAGGCAGTTAGGCAGTCAGACAGTCCCCCAGTACTGTTTAGGAACGGCTTTGGGGCCCCTGCACAGTACAGGAACTGGAGAGTTAGATTACTTTGGGAGGAAACAAGACCTAAGAATCAATTCATTGTAACACTGTACTGTAGAGGTCTTCTATCCTGTTTCTCGGGTTGGACCCAAAATGTGTACATTTTTGTTACGGCGCTAGCACATTTGGTTCAACTAATCGCTGATTCCTTGATTAGCTTTAGTGCTTTTTAATCATAATAAAGTCTACATGAAGGTAGCTCTCTCTGCACCCTATTTTACCAGGTGAGACGGCTTGGAACACATTGCCATTTATGGCAACAACCTAGATGCAACTGTTTTTATAGCAACAACAGATTTTTCACCAGGGCTAGGGTCAAATGCTCTAGAAGCTAGGTGAATCCACCAACCCCTCCACCCTCAAGAATCATTTGTTTTTATTTGACCCATGGGCTGAAACTTGTCAAATATCCCAGCTAGAGGGCTAATTATGTACACACGCTCATTCTTCTTGCACTGTGAAGTGTGCTTGACACTCGTTGTATATTCTATAGGCACTTGTCCACTGTTGATGACCTCATACTCCTGTCTATTTTAGAATAGACAGGATATTTGATCGGCTCAAGATGGCTTCTCCCTGAATAAGACTAATAAACTCAGCTACCTGCTGCCACTTCACAGCTGCTTTCTCAAAACCTTGTTGACTGGACACAGACGTCAAGTCAACGCCTAGTTTCAATGTATTTCTGATTGAGACGTCTGGCTAATGTAAACTCAAAATGTTACTTGATGTCCAATTCGCAGTTAGGGCCTTGGTTCTTCATAGCTCCTCCATAGCAGCTTCAGGGGAGTTTTATATTTAGTCTTTTTGTCGATCTTTCAGTGGATTCGCCTTTTATCACGCTGACCACTTATCCAGCATGTCATTTCTGGTACAAACAGGTGAGACAGTCAGGAACTCGTCCACCACACAGTTGGTTGGAATGTTGTCAAAGAGATTGGTCACGTATGTTGTGAAGCAGAGCACCACTGGGTCACGCTCAGTTTGGAGCTGGCGTAACAGTGGACGAAGATACACTGTTAGCAGCACCATGTTTGACATTGGTTTCAAAGGTATAGCAACCATTTGAAATTGGCCTTAGCGGAACTGGCCATAACATTCTGTGGGAATAAACCAGTGGTCATTTTTTTATTTTAGCTCAGCAAAATACAGCAGTGTGACTCCAAATGACCTTCTTCTGACTTCTGACCTTTGATTGTTTTTCAACGTTTTGGTACTTTTGCGGATGGTCTTATCCTGAAGTTGGTGTATTCATGGGAGAACTAGGGAAGGTAAAACAACAGGCAGGCTGCAAAGTACTGGATAGGTTGTAGGAGTTTGAATGCAGAGCTGGGAGTGCTGCCAACAGATTAGTACCTGCTGCTCTTGGACTATGGGAAAATACATAGTCAGAGGAAAGGAGGGCAGCTGGACCAGTAGTGTTTTCTGTCACAATCTGTCTTTGTCAGGGCCAATAATTTGATAAAACTATGTAGAACTGAACACCTGTTTGGTTAAGGGAGTTCAGAGGCAGCACATTGGTAGCGTTAGTCACGGTGGCTGTGAAGTCTAAATTGGATTTATCCCATATATCTTATTTAGACTAACCCAACAAAAAAATATTCAAACAGCCGGCAAATGTTCAGATCTGTGGCATAGTGGTTCATGACACTGCTTTTCACGTGGGCGACCCAGGTTCAATTCTTGAGAGGGCAGCCACGTTTAACACTTTCTATTGCGGGCCGGCTGAACTAGGCTCACCTGGTTTCTTGTTTTTAGATCTATTCATTTTACATATATTTGGGTCTCTTTAGTTTGACAGAGACATTGGAGATTAGTTTCTGTTGAAAGAAACTCTTCCAGAGAGGAACCAGAACTGCTGTAGTTGCTACTTGTTAGCAGTGGTGGGAATGTATTTTTTCATTTCATATTCTGCTTTAGCAAGGACGGATTAACCTAATACTCTGGTTTCCCCCTAACACCTGACAACCAAACGTAACCATTGTCGAATTGAGGGCTGTCAGAGGAGTTATCTTAAGAAACATGAACTAATAGGTCATTGATAGACAAGGACACTCTTCTCTCTTCAACAGAGCTTACCCGTCAAAGCAGCATCCTACTGCAATACTAAACATTTACCTCGTTTCCAAAGGAAGTTATGACCCAGGTGATGTACTGGAGGTGTAGTGTTACGGGTAATGTAGCCTCCTGTCCGCTCATCTCTGTCTCCCCCTCCCTTTGTCCCCTATTTTCATTCATCATGTAATCCCAGAGAGAGAATGCAAAATAGCAGGGATCTGATGTCACTCACACACAATTACACCACTGTGGCCTTCCTGTCTCTGTGTGTGTGTCTCTTGTAACTCTCGCCAGTCACAATACTGCTCTTATAAACCCACAAGAAGAATACTTACTGTACTTAAAGTACCTCTCCATCAAGTCTTATGAATATTTACCGTTTGAATTGAATTGATCTCCTTTTATCCAGCTGACTTTGAAATAAGACAGACGTAGTGGCGGCGTGTGGGGGAAACGACATGACATGAAAGCGTTTATTAGAATTGAGCAAACAGACCAATGAGTTAACGCAAGGCAGGGTGTAACTGTTTACCTAGCGCAGCCCCAGCGCTTCAATCTTCCCCCGAGCCCAGGCCCAAACACTGAGGGCTCTGTGTATGAAGTAGGGTGGTGGAGCGTGCCGGCAGTGTGTGGGGAATCGCATACACATGCACAAACACACAGGTATTCACACACATAAATACTGTGGCTTCGGAAAGTATTCAGACCACGTTTTTTTCTGTGTTATAGACATTTATAATGTCTTTAATGTTTTAAAATTGGCCATTTGCCTATTCACATTAACTCATGACGAAAAGAAAACATGTTGAAGATGAAAAAAGATATCTCATGTACATAAGTATTCAGACCCTTTGCCATGACACTGTAAAATTGAGTTCAGATGCATTCTGTGTGCTTTGATCATCCCTGAGATGTCCCCTCTGAGAAGGGTAATCAATGAACCCTGAACATGCATTTTTTTGTGTTGGAAGTGCTACATTTCATACTCTTTCAATAATGTAGATTCTTATCCAACTGAAGGTGTAGCTTATTGGATGCGTGGATTTAAGGTATTATGTTTGACCACTGGTTAGCATTAATATAATTCTTGTTCTAAATTATTTGTTTGTTCACTGTAAATAGGAAATCTTCTTCAGACTTCCTGCACTTTATATTTACCAATGTATCATTAATACAAACAAATATTTTAAAGCTAGTACAAAAGTAATCTTACTAAACAGCTTATCCACACCTGAATTCCTCAAGGAACCAGCTGCTGCAACTTTAGTTTCCTCCAAGAGGCTCAACTAACCAAAGGTGCAGATATAAACCACTGACTACCAATGGCTCCTTGAGGGACTCAAGTGCTTATTTAGCCATCTCTCGTTCCATAAGTATACTTGTCATGAAAAATGTAAACGATGCTAATAATGCCATGCTAATCACTCCCTTGACATGTTGTCATGGAGCCCCTATGTTATAGGTACAAGTCAATTTATGACATCACATCAGAGTAACACTGGTGTAGTGACATTAGGATATGGGAGAATTTGTCCATGCCTCCTATAATAACATGCCACCAAGTCAAGATATCAATATTTTTGCAGCACCCCTACTTCCCTCGGCTATGTAAGTGCGGAATATTGTGCGTTGACAAACTGTTATGGCTGCACAGTTCATTACATTTCTACAGCCCTACAAAAATGTTTGAAATAATTTTCCATCATTTTCCACTTCTTTTCAGCAATTGCACTGATTAGACACAAGCAGACAAAACATATTCGTGATAGTCTTGCCTCATTCTACCTTTCTTTGTCTCTATCGCTCTTTCTCGCCCCTTCTACTGTATATCCGTTCCGTTCCTGTTTCATGTTTAATTCAGTCGCCAATCCTGACCCAACGTCTTTCTTTTCCCTCGATTTTTGTTTCCTCTGTCAGGATCCGTCCTCAACTGGCGAGGGAGAAGATTGAGGGATGTCACATCTGTACATACTGCATGCCTGCTGAACCCCAGGTGATGCTGGGTAAAGACAAGGCGTTTACGTACGACTATGTGTTTGACATGGACTCCCAGCAAGACAGCATCTACACACACTGCACAGAGAAACTCATCGAGGGCTGCTTTGAGGGATACAACGCCACCATATTCGCCTATGGACAGGTCAGACATCATATTTGCCTACAGACATGTGGGAGCATTGCCGGTCACAAACAATGAAAGGGCTTGGCCACACCACACAGGAATCCCTCACGCCCTTCGTGGCCCGCAGTCTCTTGTTGGATGTACAGTGTTGGTACCGGACGCAAACATTATCACTCCTTGTTTCAGGCACTAAGTTCACATTTACCACAACATCCCCTATGAAACCCTATTTCAATCCCAGAAAGTTATATACTGTAACCCATGTTAACCACATCATCCTTAATCAAACCCTATTAAAATCCCAGAGAGTTATATAATTGTAACTCATTAACTACAACATCCTTTATCAAGCCTGGGATTTATGTGTACTGCTACTTTGTCACGCAGTAACAGTGTGTAGCATTGCTAGTAACTGTTCTCAGCTGGTCTCCAAGTCTTTGTAGAGCCCATTTCATGAGACATGGAATAATGCAAACAGGCCACAAAACCTCTGTCAACAGTGCAAGAGCAGACATGTCCGAACACGATCATATACAGAGTTTTTATTAGCTTGATAGATCACATGTGACTGACTTTGTACTTTGCAGATGTGTATCTATCTGTCAGGCAAGTTATTCCTTCCTCAAAATTCCTCTCACTTTCTATCCAACTCTCTCCAACTGTCTTTCTCACTATCTGTCTGACTTTCTCTTTCTCTCTTATTTGTGGCATTTCTCTCTCTCTCTCTGTGAAGCGAGGCTCTATTGCAGAGCTCTGCCAAACATTTCTTCCTTTCTGTTTTTTTTTCTCACCACTCCCCCCCTTAATCTCTGTCCATTCTTTTCACTCAGTCTCTTCTCCACTGCCCACTTCATTGTTCTCAGACCCCTGGTCTGAGAACACACACATGCATGCACACTCGCACACTCTCTCTGTCTCTCCTGTCAGAGTGTTTTTCAGTGGTTTCAGCGGGGAGTAGAGAGACGTGTGAATTTGGCCTCAGCATTGCATTCATTTGTTGTCACCATGACAATCAAGCCATCAACCCCAATGTCTGTTGACCGTGCACTGTGTAGTGCACACTAAAATTATCAGGAGGCTTCATTACAAACCACATATATCAAGAGTCTTCAGTAGTTACTACAAATATCAGGAGGCTTCATTACTAACTACATATATCAAGGGTCTTCAGTAGTTACTACAATTATCAGGAGGCTTCATTACTAACTACATATATCAAGGGTCTTCAGTAGTTACTACAAATATCAGGAGGCTTCATTACTAACCACAGTAGTCCCTACAGATCTCATGAGGCTTCATTAGTCACTACAAATACAGTGGGGAGAACAAGTATTTGATACACTGCCGATTTTGCAGGTTTTCCTACTTACAAAGCATGTAGAGGACTGTCATTTTTATCATAGGTACACTTCAACTGTGAGAGACGGAATCTAAAACAAAAATCTAGAAAATCACATTGTATGATTTTTCAATAGTTAATTTGCATTTTATTGCATGATATAAGTATTTGATCACCTACCAACCAGTAAGAATTCCGTCTCTCACAGACCTGTTAGTGTTTCTTTAAGAAGACCTCCTGTTCTCCACACATTACCTGTATTAACGGCACCTGTTTGAACTCGTTACCTCTATAAAAGACACCTGTCCACACACTCAATCAAACAGACTCCAACATCTCCACAATGGTCAAGACCAGAGAGCTGTGTAAGGACATCAGGGATAAAATTGTAGACCTGCACAAGGCTGGGATGGGCTACAGGACAATAGGCAAGCAGCTTGGTGAGAAGGCAACAACTGTTGGCATAATTATTAGAAAATGGAAGAAGTTCTGGGGCTCCATGCAAGATCTCACCTCGTGGGGCATCAATGATCATGAGGAAAGTGAGGGATCAGCCCAGAACTACACGGCAGGACATGGTCAATGACTTGAAGAGAGCTGGGACCACAGTCTCAAAGAAAACCATTAGTAACACACTACGCCGTCATGGATTCAAATCCTGCAGCGCACGGAAGGTCCCCCTGCACAAGCCAGCGCATGTCCAGGCCCGTCTGAAGTATGCCAATGACCATCTGGATGATCCAGAGGAGGAATGGGAGAAGGTCATGTGGTCTGATGAGACAAAAATAGAGCTTTTTGGTCTAAACTCCACTCGCCGTGTTTGGAGGAAGAAGAAGGATGAGTACAACCCCAAGAAAACCATCCCAACTGTGAAGCATGGAGGTGGAAACATCATTCTTTGGGGATGCTTTTCTGCAAAGGGGACAGGACGACTGCACCGTATTGAGGGGAGGATGGATGGGGCCATGTATCGCGAGATCTTGGCCAACAACCTCCTTCCCTCAGTAAGAGCATTGAAGATGGGTCGTGGCTGGGTCTTCCAGCATGACAACGACCCGAAACACACAGCCAGGGCAACTAAGGAGTGGCTCCGTAAGAAGCATCTAGAGGTCCTGGAGTGGCCTAGCCAGTCTCCAGACCTGAACCCAATAGAAAATCTTTGGAGGGAGCTGAAAGTCAGTTTTGCCCAGCGACAGCCCGAAACCTAAAGGATCTGTAGAAGGTCTGTATGGAGGAGTGGGCCAAAATCCCTGCTACAGTGTGTGCATACCTAGTCAAGAACTACAGGACACGTATGATCTCTGTAATTGCAAACAAAGGTTTCTGTACCAAATATTAAGTTCTGCTTTTCTGATGTATCAAATACTTATGTCATGCAATAAAATGCAGATTAATTACTTAAAAATCATATGTGATTTTCTGGATTTTTGTTTTAGATTCCGTCTCTCACAGTTGAAGTGTACCTATGATAAAAATTACAGACTTCTACATGCTTTGTAAGTGGGAAAACCTGCTAAATCGGCAGTGTATCAAATGCTTGTTCTCCCCACTGCATCAGGAGGCTTCAGTATAAATAACTACATATATCATGAGTCTTCAGAAGTCGCAACAAATATCAGGAGCAGATTTCAGTAGTCACAACAAATATCAGGAGCAGATTTCAGTAGTCACAACAAATATCAGGAGCAGATTTCAGTAGTCACAACAAATATCAGGAGCAGATTTCAGCAGTCACTATAAATATCAGAAGCAGATTTCAGTAGTCACAACAAATATCAGGAGCAGATTTCAGCAGTCACTATAAATATCAGAAGCAGATTTCAGTAGTCACTACAAATATCTTGACCAAGCTTCAGCAATCACTTTTATATCAAGAGCAGGCTTCTGTAATCAATACATAAAAAATATCAGTAGTAATCACCACATCAAGTATTTATCTTATACCAAACATTAAGTTGCTTTCTGTTTATAATTCTATAACAGTTAATAAAACCGCTACACAGGCTCACTGAAAGTGTGACTGACTGGCATGGCACATAACCTAATAGATTGCTGAGTCAGTAACTGAAAGGCAGCTGTTTCGAATTTTCAAGCCAAAAAGGAGACAAATATGACATTGTGGCCTTGAGCAAGGCACTTAACCCTCATTGCTCCTTTAAGTCCCCGAAAAGGAGTGTGCTAAATTATCAAATAGTAAATGTAAGATCAGTGATTGAGTAAATACACTTGACAATAGTGTTCCAATATACATTTATGTTCTATTAATTAGCCAATCGTGTTCCACAGACTGGTTCAGGTAAGACCTACACCATGGGAACAGGGTTTGATGTGAATATCAGTGAGGAGGAGTTGGGCATCATTCCCCGGGCTGTCAGCCACCTCTTCAGGGGCATCGAGGAGAGAAGGCAGGCTGCTACGGAGCAGGGCAAGCCCGTACCCGAATTCAAGATCAACGCGCAGTTTCTGGAGGTATGTGGATGGTGAAGATGGAAGTATAGTCTTTTTGTAGCTGGGGGGATCTGGAATCCCACTCTATTAAAGAGCTTGCCTCTCTAATCTCACATAACCGCAGCATTAGGAAGCTTTTTTTAAATATGTACATATTTAAGATTTAATAGACAGGAAAGTGGTAAATGATAGAAAAGAGACTGGAACCTGCGCTGCAGCAATACAGCAGTGGAAGTGAAAAGATGGCCCTTGGCCCTGGAAGGTGGAGCCATCACCATACAGCTTACCTTAAACCTATCCGCTTTCCACACAACCGGGGACATAGCTGGGGAATGTCAGACCAGACAGTTAGAATGCCATGTATTTCACTCCCCCCACATATGTCTTTATATTTAACCTCTGACAGGTGTGTGCTGGCAGCTGTGGCTGACAGAAGCCCATAGCAGGGGAAGTACAGGGAAGGAACGTGTTGTGTCTGACTGCTAATGGGATATGTTGAGCTGACTTAATGGAATGTGTTTCCGCTAATTTGATGACAGACAGCATGTCCAGCTACCTCTACCTGTGGCTTATGTACTGTAGGCTACAGCTAGTGTGAGATGTTGATTCAACCTACAATTTTAATACCCTTGCAAAGCCAACAGATCCCATAGCTTATATTAGATACATGCAGGTATATCTGTGCAGCGGTTAGGGTAAACTTGCTGAATGAGTCGGCTTTGGGAGGCTACAAATCTGAGTTTGCTCAACTTATTAGCAACTGGTGGCCTTACTTCTTGGGGTCTGATCGTCTAGCATTGTGGATGTTTATTTCTGTTAACTTCACACTACAGGCAAACGTATAGGATTCATCACCACATATTAATTACTAGAGAGTTACGTGCCTCATTCCAGTCTGATACTGCTTGCTGATACGTGTTTTGAACGAAATGCAGCTTCATACCTGCCAGTGTCTTAACCAAAACTTTACATTAATCACATTAAACATCATTCTGAATATTTTGGCTTTGGGCTATTGGCTCACCTGCCTTTTTTTCTCTAATGAGGATTTCCCCCCCCCCCCCCCCCCCCCGGCAGTTGTACAACGAGGAAGTGTTGGATCTGTTTGACTCCACAAGGGACATGGATGGGAAGAGACAGAAGTCTACCATTAAGATCCATGAGGACGCTAACGGAGGCATCTACACTGTGGGAGTCACAACACGCACAGTCACATCAGAGGCCGAGGTCAGAATCAGAATCAGTCTGAAGTACAGTATACCAACAGACACAGTCCCCAATAAATACATGGTCATTGGTTTAATATATGGAGTCCTTGGGCTAGGAGGTTCTGTCTGACGTTTTGGTAAATGTGGTTTATTCACGTAAACTTACTGTTTAGATGGACCATCACCTGGGAGTTTTTAATACTCTGTACCATAATTCTTCAACCCTCTCCTAGGGACCCCCCAGCCATCTCACAGTTTCGTTTTTGCCCTGAACTAGCTCACCTGATTCAACAGGTAAGGGCTTCTAATTAGTTAATAAGTTGGTTTAGGTGTGCTAGCTCTGGGGTACATCTAATAGATGGAATAGCTAAGGGGTCCCCAGGAAAGGATTGAAGACCTATGCTCTGTACTTTTAGTAGCCTTAAGGTGAACACCTTGCACAATATCTCGGTATTATGCTTTGGGCATTTTTGTCCAGTTTAAATAACTCCTACGAAATGAAATAACGCTGATAGCCTATATCTGTCTATGCATACGTTTGTTTCTAATTCAACCATGTATAGTTCTATTGAATACAAAATAAGTACTAACTGTCTCTACCTATGCCTGGTTCTCTCTACCTGTCTGTCTGTCTCTGGGTCTGTCCCTCTACCTGTCTCTGTCCCTCTGCCTGTCTCTGTCCCCCTACATGCGTCTGCCTGTGTCTGTCCCTCTACCTGTGTCTGTCTGTCTCTGTCCCTCTACCTGTCTCTGTCCCCCTACATGTGTCTGCCTGTGTCTGTCCCTCTACCTGTGTCTGTCTGTCTCTGTCCCTCTGCCTGTCTCTGTCCCCCTACATGTGTCTGTCTGTCTCTGTCCCTCTGGCTGTCTCTGTCCCTCTACATGTGTCTGCCTGTGTCTGTCCCTCTACATGTGTCTGCCTGTGTCTGTCCCTCTACCTGTGTCTGCCTGTGTGT
The DNA here is from genome assembly GCF_011004845.1 of Esox lucius. Lineage (NCBI taxonomy): Eukaryota > Metazoa > Chordata > Actinopteri > Esociformes > Esocidae > Esox > Esox lucius. The sequence goes on from NC_047591.1 coordinate 7,915,198, forward strand.
CCCTCTACATGTGTCTGCCTGTGTCTGTCCCTCTACCTGTGTCTGCCTGTGTCTGTCCCTCTACATGTGTCTGCCTGTGTCTGTCCCCTACCTGTGTCTGCCTGTGTCTGTCCCTCTACATGTGTCTGCCTGTGTCTGTCCCTCTACCTGTGTCTGCCTGTGTCTGTCCCTCTACATGTGTCTGCCTGTGTCTGTCCCTCTACCTGTGTCTGCCTGTGTCTGTCCCTCTACATGTGTCTGCCTGTGTCTGTCCCCTACCTGTGTCTGCCTGTGTCTGTCCCTCTACATGTGTCTGCCTGTGTCTGTCCCTCTACCTGTGTCTGCCTGTGTCTGTCCCTCTACATGTGTCTGCCTGTGTCTGTCCCTCTACCTGTGTCTGCCTGTGTCTGTCCCTCTACATGTGTCTGCCTGTGTCTGTCCCTCTACCTGTGTCTGCCTGTGTCTGTCCCTCTACATGTGTCTGCCGGTGTCTGTCCCTCTACCTGTGTCTGCCTGTGTCTGTCCCTCTACATGTGTCTGCCGGTGTCTGTCCCTCTACCTGTGTCTGCCTGTGTCTGTCCCTCTGCCTGTGTCTGCCTGTGTCTGTCCCTCTACCTGTGTCTGCCTGTGTCTGTCCCTCTGCCTGTCTGTGTGTCCCTCCATCCCCAGATGATGCAGTGTCTGAAGCTTGGAGCACTCTCCCGTACCACGGCTAGCACCCAGATGAACGTCCAGAGCTCGCGGTCTCACGCCATCTTCACCATCCACCTGTGCCAAGTCAGAGTCTGCGCTCCAGACGACAGCGTACGTGGCGCTGCACCAATCTCCAGAGCCGTGGCGCGAACGGACTACGTTTTACACTCCATTTCACAGGCTGAACTTGTTTGCTGTTGTCCATGTCATCGTTACAAATTTCATGATAAAAAGCTTATTTATCGACATGATCATTGCCGTTTCATTTGGTTGTTCTAACTACCAACCAGTTGTTGGTCGATGATTTTGTTGAATTACATACAAATTTAAAGAACAGCGCTGTAACGAGGTCTTACCCAAGCCTCCCCCAGAGCTTCCCAGCCAGGGAGACTCCCAGCATATCTTCCCATGGAACACACACCAGCTGGGCATGATGTCACCCACCTCTCCCTGCCCACTGATTACATGGCCCATGTACAGGCTTCTAAAACCACAGATACATCTGAAATGTCGGAAACTTGTGTTCGAGACCTAGAATGAAAACAAAATCACAGCTTTGCCCAAAGCACTCATTTATCATACATCATGTGCCATCTCCTCCTCCAGGAGTCCAATGAGACAGACAACCGGTTAACCAATGGTTCCCCCGAGATGAACTCTGAGTTTGAGACGCTGACGGCTAAGTTTCACTTTGTGGACCTGGCCGGGTCAGAGAGACTGAAGAGGACTGGCGCCACGGGGGACAGAGCTAAGGAAGGAATCTCCATCAACTGTGGACTGGTGAGACTGTAAAATAACGTATGCTATAGTTAGTTAAGATTCTGTTCATCATAATGCCTAGTTCTGGTACGATAATGTCAACTCTAATTTATTGATTGCATTTATTGGCCGAGTTTAAATGGATCTCAGCCGAACCAATCTACGATGCTAGAACAGTGCAGGTAAATTTCCCAGATTAGTCTCTAGGAGGTTTTAGAGGATCAGCGTTAATGCAGTGTCCTCCTCTCGGGTGACTCGGGTGAACTGTTTCCATCCAACTATTGAGGAGAACTGGGACACTATGCGAAAGAAAAATAGGAAAGCTACAGAGCCCCCTGGTGGTTGAGAAATAATATACTGATGTTCTGTCAATGCTGTCTGCCATCACCTCTGACCACTGCTGTATGGTGATGGACTGCTCTCTTTCTGCAGCTAGCGCTGGGTAATGTGATCAGTGCTCTAGGGGACAGGAGTAAGAGGTCCACTCACGTGCCTTACAGAGATTCAAAACTCACCCGGCTACTGCAGGACTCACTAGGAGGGAACAGGTGTGTATGTCCTCGTTCTCCATCATATTGAATCAGTCCCTTAGCCCATGACTACGTGCTGTGTGAACAGGGCTGTGGTTTTGCTTTATGGCATTGTTTGTGCCGGTCTCTCTATGGCTTCGTTATCACTGTCATCCAAGCTTTTACGTGGGTATGATTTCATTCTCTGTCAAAGGTCTGTTGATTGAAACCTCATTATGTTTTCAACATGGCCTAATAAAACTGGAATTTTGTAATCATCAGAACAAGGTGGTAACAAAAGCTTGAAACATTCAGCTTCTAATGAAGTCTCTTATCTACCTTCTGCATCTACCTCCCATGTCCCCATCGTCCATCTATCTTTCTGTCGATCCACCACCCCAGTCAAACTGTGATGATAGCATGCATCAGCCCCTCCGACCGGGACTTTATGGAGACCCTGAGCACTCTGAAGTACGCCAACAGAGCCAGGAACATTAGGAACAGGGTGGTGGTGAACCAAGACAAGGCTTCCCAGCAGATCTCTGCCCTGAGGACCGAGATCGCCAGGCTACAGATGGAACTGATGGAGTACAAGACGGTAAGAGGGGGAAATTCACTGTTCATTAAGACTTTAAACCTGGAATCCAAACTGATGGTTCACTGTCACAATTGTGATGATACACTAGCGAAACCAAGCGATATTCCATGTGCACACTTCAGTGTCAAGTTCAACACGGCTAGTCTAGTGTCACGGTGTGTTCCAGTATTACGTACATGTATCTACCATATCCCTGTGGATTGTCTGGGGTTCAGGGTAAACGCATGGTAGGGGAGGACGGCATGGAGAGCGTCAACGACATGGTCCACGAGAACAGCATGCTGCAGACGGAGAACAGTAACCTGAGGATCCGGGTCAAAGCCATGCAGGAGACCATAGACGCCCAGAGGGCCAGACTCACACATTACCTCAGTGACCAGGCCAACCAGGTTCTGGCCAAAGCGGGTGCGTACCAAGAGAGGGATAACGGAGCTCCGGCACCTGGATGATTTGATGTCCGTTCGAGATGGTTCGGGAGTGCTTTGTTTGAGTCTATGGAAAGGAAGTGCTGGAAATGTTCTGACATTTGAGCGTCTTCGCTTTTTCAGGCGAGGGGAGTGAGGAGATCGGGAATATGATCGAGAATTACATCAAAGAAATCGAGGAGCTCAGGTAGGATGTGGGTTCTTGTAGGGTTGGACTGTTGAACGGCAGGCATGGAGGGTTATTACCAATGATTCTGGTGTTTGAGACGCAACATTCTTCTGACCAATGGCTTTGTACCCAGGGCCAAGTTGTTGGAGAGTGAGTCAGTGAACGAAAACCTCCGTAAAAACCTGTCCCGCGCCAACACCCGCTCTTCCCTGTACGGGGGTGGGGGCTCCTTCTCCTCCGCCCACCTCGCCCCAGAGAGAGAGGCGTCCGACATCATCGAGATGGCCAAGAAAGATCTTGAGAAACTGAGAAAGAAGGAACGGAAGAAAAAGAAGAGGTAAGTGCTGTAGTTATTCATACTCGCCCCCTCTTGTTTCAGTGCACAGTATATTTCCCTGTGTATTTCACATCCGTTTTATGAAAGTGGTTGCATTCTGTTTGTCACTGTGTGTAACGCTCCCAACTTGTGGATCAAACCACCGTACGAAAAAGATTTAGATTTAGATGATCGGTGTTAATGATAGGAGTCTGTCATAACATGCCTAGAGGTGTTTAATGATGGTGGTGTGAGCAGTAGAGCTGGTGCTTGGGTGGGGGGAACAGGATTAGAGTGGTGTGGAGAGATTACAGAAGCAGGGGGGACTGGTTTTCGGTTGATTTTCCGGTGTGTCATCTGTAATTCGTTCTGGCACCCGGCCTTTCTCCCTCAGCAGTCACCACTTTTCTGTCTAATGTCAGTCTAATAGCCTCTGTGTGGTTCATGGACGAGGCCCCTCCGGCATGGCTGATGATGGAGACGGCTTCATAACAGGCCCGCTCATGTTAGCCTCCACCTCTAATAATTCATTACATTTGTGAAGAGCTTTTTTCACACCCAAGGCGCCAATGAAACATTTCCAAATAGAAAGAATAGGCTTCAAATACAATCCAGAACATTGCACACAGAGAACAACAGAAGATACTGTAAATACACGGCTCGTCTGAGCAGCCATTATGTACCGCAGCCAAGGGGTCGCAGAGCTGGAAGACCTGTCACGCTCTGTGTTTTGTCTGCTGTACTGTTCAACTCTCTCCTTTTCTTTGGTTTGATAAGAATTGTATGAAGGTTTGATGAAGAACAGAAATTAAATGGCACAGATATAAGCCAAATAGAAGACCATCGATATCGAATCCACTCACCGCGACTCTACTCTTCTCTGTTCTGTGGTTGCGTGGTAACCTTTCTCTGTTCTGTGGTTGCGTTGTAACCTTTCTCTGTTCTGTGGTTGCGTGGTAACCTTTCTCTGTTCTGTGGTTGCGTGGTAACCTTTCTCTGTTCTGTGGTTGCGTGGTAACCTTTCTCTGTTCTGTGGTTGCGTGGTAACCTTTCTCTGTTCTGTGGTTGCGTGGTAACCTTTCTCTGTTCTGTGGTTGCGTGGTAACCTTTCTCTGTTCTGTGGTTGCGTGGTAACCTTTCTCTGTTCTGTGGTTGCGTGGTAACCTTTCTCTGTTCTGTGGTTGCGTTGTAACCTTTTTCTGTTCTGTGGTTGCGTGGTAACCTTTCTCTGTTCTGTGGTTGCGTGGTAACCTTTCTCTGTTCTGTGGTTGCGTGGTAACCTTTCTCTGTTCTGTGGTTGCGTGGTAACCTTTCTCTGTTCTGTGGTTGCGTTGTAACCTTTCTCTGTTCTGTGGTTGCGTGGTAACCTTTCTCTGTTCTGTGGTTGCGTGGTAACCTTTCTCTGTTCTGTGGTTGCGTGGTAACCTTTCTCTGTTCTGTGGTTGCGTGGTAACATTTCTCTTTTCCAATGTCTCCACCCTTCTCTTCCCCACTCTGAAGACTGATGCGGCTCCAAGAGAGTGATCATGAGGGTGTTCATGAGCTTGCCAGGTTTGCTACCCCCCCATCTCTCCAACTCCCCCCTTCCCATCGCTCTAAATCCCTTCTTCCCATATTTCTAAATCCCCTCTCCTCAGTACTCCAAGTCCCCTTTTCCTCATTTCACTGACTACCATCTCCCCTAATCTCTGTAACTTCCTTCACCACACCAACCTCCATTCCGCCCATCTCTCTAACTTCCCTTTCCTCGCTTTTATCATTAACTAACTCCCCTTTCCTCATATCACTAACTCCCCCCTCATCTCTCCATCTCCCCTTTTTCTACCTATACAACAACTTCTTCACCTGCAGGTAGTTGCCACACCTGGAGGAAAACCCACTTTTAACCTCTGACCCTTGAACTCACCCTCTCAACCTCTCCTTTTGCATTGTTGAGACGCATAGACTAAAGGAATGAACTAAAACGTTGTTTTCATCATGATGTAACCACAATGTCAATCAATCATTCACTAACAGGTACCTGAAGGATGATTCTAACAGCCTACTGATTTGGGTTCAGAGTTCAGATTCTGATCTAATCTTGATTCTAACCGTAAATGCGTTTTTACAGAATGCAGCTTAATCAAGAATCAAGATACTGGTGCTGTATACAGCTCGTGCTGTATGATCCAGTGTAGCGATGCAATGTGAGGTCACTGGCTAGCTAATCCTCTGGTTCTGTGGTCACAGTGTGGTCAAGGAGGAGGTCCCTGACAACGAACAGGAACGAGGCAACGAAGAGGCTGAGGGGGTACGTCTAACAAATATTCGGCGTATTTAGGTGCGTGTGTGCGTGCGTTTTCCTTGGAGTCATGTTATGTTGACGTGTATTAACAGGATGACCACGTCAGCGACCATGAGGAAGGAGAGGAAATGGAGGGAGAGGAGGAGGACGATGAAATGGAGGGAGAGGAGAGCTCTGAGGAGTCGGACTCTGAGGACCTCGATGAGAAAGGTGAAACACATGCACAGCCTTTGAGAAAGCCTTAAAAAAAGCCTCCTAAAGGGCCATGAGGAATGCCGACCGGGTCTTTTTCAAGCCCAACTATAACATCAAAGAACTTTTAATAAAAGAGCGCTAAATATAATTGAATAGTCCCATATAGCTACTGGGTGTGTGTATTTGTGGACAGAGAACTTCCAGGCGGACCTGGCCAACATCACGTGTGAGATCGCCATCAAGCAGAAGCTCATAGACGAGCTGGAGAACAGCCAGCGGCGTCTGCACACGCTCAAACAGCAGTACGAGCAGAAGCTGATGATGCTGCAGAGCAAGATCAGAGACACCCAGCTGGAGAGGGACAAGGTGCTTCACAACATGGGTAGGTATAGCAGAGGAGGTGCAGGAGAGGAGGTTCACGGCACGACAGACACAGAGAAAATGGTGGGTGATTAATGAAGGTTGTACTTCATTTGTTTAGGTGCATTTTCCTCTGTCGTTAGACCTAGGAGTGAGTATGCCCAGCTGCTACCTAACAAATCCTAATTTTTTTTAACAACTTGGTGTGTTTTGAGTTAATCTGTCTTTCATAATTTCTTACTTCACACACACATTACCACAGGCTTCTTTATGTAAAACCCTGCACTTGTGCGGATGGATTCTGGAAGGTTCTATGTGACTGTGGCAACTGTTGCTTTAGAAACACAGAATGACTGACTGTTGGTCTTGTACGAAGTCTGAGCTGAGCTGTGTGTTTCCACCATGCTTGTGTTTAGCTGAGTTAGTTGTGTCTGCAGGCTCCGTGGAGACGTGCACAGAGGAGAAGGCCAAGAAGATCAAGTTAGAGTATGAGAAGAAGCTCAGCTCTATGAACAAGGAGATGCAGAAGCTCCAGTCAGCCCAGAAGGAACACGCACGCCTTCTGAAAAACCAATCGCAGTATGAGAAACAGCTGAAGAAACTGAACCAGGATGTGGCTGAGATGAAGAAAACAAAGGTAAAGAAAACATTGTGAATGGATGGGTGGGGTTTTGGATGACATGGGGCCAAGTAACAATTAAGTCCTAAGCAACTCTCAAGTCTTAACCTTCAAGTCTCCATTCAAGTCCCAAGTAATAAAGGCCAAGTCCCAGGTTCCACAGCTCAAGTCACAAGTCCCTAATTTTTGGTTTCAAGTCTTCAAGTCAATGGTTAAAACAAATTGTGTTGGATGATCTTTTTTTGTTGTTGAATTCTTGAATTTGCTTAAATTAATCTAATATTATTCAGTAGGTTGTCTGTATGTATTTATGTTTTCCATTTTCTTCTTGGATAAAAAACATGTTTTAATATGTAAGGATGTTAAAAACAAAACAAAAATGCTGTCCACTTTGAAATAAAATACTAGGGGGGGCCATGCCAGACAATTGGAAAATATTACCAGAAAATCTGAAGAAATTAGGAGATGCCATGGGAATCTCATTGGTTAATGAGAAGAGAGGAACTTACTGTACGACCCTACATGAATCAGACTGTTGCTGAATTAGTTTGTTTTTTCTTCTTATCAAGTCAAGTCTCAGTTCACAAAATGTGACTGGATTCGTACGCGGGTCCAAGTAATGTGACTCAAATCCACATCTCAGGTTATATGGAGGGCTCCATATTTTGGCAATGATTTTTATCTATGAGTAACATGAACACATTATTATGTGATATTTTTTTGGTATTTATCTGTGTCCAGAATGAAGTATATTTGAGATACAGTAGTTTCACAAGCCAAACTACCACCATGCTAGCTGTTCACTAAGACTTCAGTCATTGTGGTAACGCTAGGTAGCGTAAACTTTTTGATAGCAACCTCTTTTAAAATGGAAATAAGAGACATTGACATTTAATCCAAGTGGATAAAGGGCCTCATTGCCAAACCCCTGAACTAACCCTTTAACGGCATGGAGGTTCTGAATGGGGGATGTATGCATGGATATACTGGTTGATTCCCTCGCTGACCAGTAAATACCATGTGTTGTGCTAGGTGAGTCTGATGCGCCAGATGAAGGAGCAACAGGAGAACAACAGAGCGTCAGAGTGCCGACGTAACAGAGAGATCGCTACTCTGAAGAAGGACCAGCGCAAACAGGAGGTAATGCTCCACGTGGACATGATGTGTGGAAAGTTGTGTTCAGGCACGTGACATCCCCACCTTGGGATCGATGTTGAATTCAACTGATATTATTTCCTGTCACTTCCAGCACCAGCTGAGACAGCTGGAAGCTCAGAAGAGGCAGCAGGAACTGATATTGCGCCGAAAGAATGAGGAGGTACAAAATTGTTGTTGTCGGACAAATTCAGGTGTTGTTTCAAAAAGGTTTTCTCCTTATTAAACATGGCACTACTGTTCTCCTTTTTAAAGGTGACAGCTTTGAGGAGACAGGTGAGGCCCGCCTCTGGAAAGGTGAACAGAAAGGTGAGCCTACCGGAGCCTCTCCAGGACCCGTCACACCGCGGCATCCCAGGCCGACCTCACTCTGCCGGGGCAACAGCCCCCAATGGCACACCGAGGTATGGATGACTGTGTATCAGCGCTGCCACGCTGAGTTCCTCAGTAATATCCTGCCCCCCGCTGTCTACTGATATCTGGTGTTTCCCACTAACCAGGAAGTACCCGGCCCGGATGGGCAGTGTCTACACCAACAGGACCGCCCGGGCTAAATGGCAGTCTCTGGAGAGACGGATCACCGACATCATCATGCAGAGGCTGACTATCTCCAACATGGAGGCTGAAATGAACCGCCTCCTCAAGGTAAAATTTATCTACTGGATTCCTGCCAGGCTGATCCAAGTATGGTTCTATGAGAATGAGACATTCATAATTGTTGCCATTTGGTGTAGAACAATAGTTCTCCTCCTTTTTGTAGTTTTTAGAAAGGCAATTCCGAAAGCGTTTTACCAGAACCATTTGACATTCCCTTCCTCCCGGCCCTCTTACAGCAACGTGAGGACTTGACCAAGCGAAGGGAGAAGGTGTCTCGTAAGAGGGAGAAGATCGCCACAGAGGGGACTGATGCGGACCGAAGCGTCCAGTCTCTGACCGAGGAGATGGATGCCCTGGCGGCCAATATTGACTACATCAACGACAGCATCGCTGACTGTCAGGCTAACATCATGCAGATGGAGGAAGCTAAGGTCAGCTGGCAAGAGACAGACAGACAGGCACAGTACCAGTCAAAAGTTTAGACTCATTGTATGTATATATTATGATGTTTTGCAACGCAGGAGGAGGGAGACACGGTGGACGTTACCGCGGTGATCAGCGCCTGCAACCTATCAGAAGCCCGTTTCCTGCTTGATCACTTCCTGCACATGACCATTAACAAGGTGCCGACAGAATGACTGTTCCTAAGCTGTTTATCTGACAGCCTTCTGAATGTTGTAAAATTATTTTTTAAATTCCATTTCCGTGACTGAACGTTTATCCAGGGCCTGCAGGCGGCCCAGAAGGAGTCCCAGGTAAAGGTGATGGAGGGCCGACTGAAGCAGACGGAGATCAACAGCGCCACTCAGAACCAGCTGCTGTTCCACATGCTGAAGGAGAAGGCGGAACTGAACCCAGAGTTGGATGCTCTGCTGGGCAACGCGCTGCAAGGTAGGTCATGGGACACACTAATTCATCTTTTGGCTGCGCTTTATTTCGCAGTCCACTATTTGTTGCAGTGCTTAACATGTACTATTGACAAATCCTTTAAAGAAATAATTTTATATGAACACGTTCCTTTTTTCTGTGGTCTTTAAGCACTCGGACTGTGAAATAAAATGTCAACATTTTGGTTTGAGTTTGGTTTGATTTATTTTCTGTTTTTTTTTTTCTGTTTGTTCACGTTGAATTCAATCAGAGATAAGTTACCTAGTGGAGGGTAAGTAATAAACCAAAGATTTATTGGACTCAGACTGGTCTCCCTCAAAGCCCCTCCTCCCCCTAAAACTCCCCTTTAAGACTAACCTAAGATCCTAACATTGCCAGTAGGTGCATGAGGTGGTGTGTATCCCTCAGTCCCTTGACTCACTAACCCTGTGTGACCCTCCCCGTCCTCCTTTTGGATGACCAGCTCTTGTCCTTGGAACTGAGTACTAAGACTTAGCATTAGCTTACATACTGCCCACCCCCCCACCCCCCCATGAAAACCTGTTCGGTACTACTACGACTCCAACTTCAAAGGAGTTGCCTTCTTTGAAACGGCCACGTCAGATGCATTGTACTAATGTTACGTATAGTATGCCGTGCTATTGACCACTGACCCCTGTTGTAATTGACCTCTGGCTTTTGAACTTTGAGCTCCCTTAGAGCTCCTTCAAATTCAGTCCGTTTTTTTTCGCTACTGCAGCATGAGAACACCGCGTGCACTTGCTTTTATTCCGACATCCAGACTGGACGCTGATTACCTCTTACAGTGGAAGACTGTGGAATACACTCGGAGTTGGTAGTCTCACCACCAGTCTGTTCAGCTAGCATACCAGTCAGTGCCGCTCCTTGTCATTCCCGGAAACACGTGGATAGAGATGGTGGAATGGGAGCTTAAGACCGGGATATCCTGGCTACAGTGTTGGTGTTCGTCATGGGATATTTGACATTGTGAAGTGGAGCCAAAATCACTGCCCATTGGACCATGCAGGAGGCTTACTGTGAGCCCAGTATGACAGTGGTGTGAGGGCCCAGTATAACAGGGTGTTTTTCTCACCCTAAGCAGAAAATGGAGATGACAGCAGTAGTGACGAGTCCTCTACTCCCAGCCCAGCAACTGAGGGAAGGTAAAAAACAGTTAATCACTGGGGATATTAAATATTGGATAAAAAAATGTTAGTAATTAAATCAAACAATTGCTGATAACCCCTACAGTGGTCCATAGGTAGTCTGTCAGTGTATGAGTGACATGTGAATTGACCCTCCATTCTATGGTTTCAGTTCATTGGCCTCGGATCTCCTGAAGCTGTGTGGGGAGGCCAAACCTAGAAAGGTACTGTCACGTACAGTGGTCCACCAAAGCGTTTCTCAGAAAAGCCATGTTGATTACATTCACTTGACTCAAGTCGGTAACTGATGAAAACGGTAAAGACTGATGAGGTGCTGCTGTTCACAAAGCGCCATTTGCATGTGGATATTGTATGCGATGAAGGATCGACTCATTGATTGGTCGGACCAATCCCACTACCACAGGCGCGCAGAAGAACCACCACCCAGATGGAGCTGCTGTATGCTGGAAGTGGAGACTTTGACTCGTCCACTGGGGACTTCTCTGCCTCCCTGCTGCCTCTACCGATGGTCCAGGAGGGGTTGGGGGACATGGGGACAGCGGCAGCACTTCCTGGGGACAGGGAGCTCACCGGGCCCTCCTCGGCACTTACCACCAGGATGTCCAGCCTGTAAGCCCTTGCTTTAACATACACAGTAAACACCATCATTGATCTAGAGCATAATAGATTAAAGGTCAAACCTGTCATCTGTACTCATGTGCCTTTGATGGTTTAGGCTTCATATTGTAACAGCGTTTAATACTATTGAAGAAACAAAATGCATGACAAGGATAGAAAGCTTTACGTTCTTTGCCCCTTTCCAATGTCTTGTTGTCCTTCAGTGCGTCGTCACTGGTCAGCGTGACCTGTCACTCAACCTGTTCTTCTGCCCGTGTAGTTCAGGAGTCCGCCCCGCCGCGGGAACTGAGAGGAGACCTTCAGAGCGTTCGCCTCAGACGCGCAGGAGGATGCTGGAGAAAGGGACACATGCCCCTGTCGACCCCAGGGGTCACCCGTCGAGAGAGACCAAGGGGCACGCACACACTCCCATCGGCGTGCCTGCGGCCATAGAGAAGGGCCCTGACGTCAAACCAGCGTGAGAGATGATATTACACACTAACGAACGACGTTCGCCTCACGTTTGGTGTTCATGCGAGGTTCCTGTGGGTAATAGTAGCACTTTGTGTTTCAGGTTGGAAGATCTAACTATATACGAAGGACAACGGTATGTGAATTAACTGTATGTCTCCCAATATGCTACACATCTAATGACCCAACTATATCCTAATAATCTAAAAAAATTATATATATATAAAAAATACATATCCAAGCATTGTCTTAACAACGTCCCAGCGGTGTCTTTAAGAGAGTCTCAACTGTGTCCTCACCACTACTGACAGTGTCTTGTGTCCTGGCTATAGAGGGGTGATCAACCCTGTGCCAGCCCCTAAAAGCGGCCGTACGGCCAGGCTACAATGTGTCTACATGGCAGAGGGACACACCAAACCGGTCATGTGTGTCGACTGCACTAACGACTTGCTCTTCACCGGATCTAAAGGTACAGCTCTGTCGTTTAAAATCAACCCATGACCTCTTCATCAGTCATCACATTCGGCAATACCTCCACTTAGGGTTATGGTGGGATTCATGTTGTTTCAGACTAATTGGAAACGTGTTATAACTCCTGTGTGTGTGTGTGTGTGTGTGTGTGTGCATGCGCGCGTGCAGATCGTACGTGTAAGGTGTGGAACCTGGTTACCGGTCAGGAGATCATGTCTCTGAGTGGTCATCCCAGCAGTGTGGTCTCCGTGAGGTACTGTTCCAGCCTGGTCTTCACCGTCTCCACCTCCTACATCAAGGTGTGGGACATCCGAGACTCCGCCAAGTGCATACGCACCCTCACGTGAGTGTCCATGGAGTACATCTGAAAACCTCTGTTATTTTCAAAGATTGAGTTGAGGAATGCCGGTTCCTTATTCGGCACATCCTAGGACATTCTAGAGAACTCAAAAATAGATGGGGGAAAAAAAGAGGTGCTATTTGAAAAAACGAGTTTTCCATTCACATGGAGTTGATGGCTATGTGCGCGTGCGTATGTGTTCAGGTCGTCTGGCCAGGTGAACGTAGGGGACAGCTGTGTTTCTCTGCGGTCCCTGACAATCCCTCCTGGAGAGAACCAGATCAACCAGATCTCTCTGAACCCCACTGGGTCTTACTTGTACTCGGCCTCGGGCAACTCAGTCCGCATGTGGGACCTCAGAAAGTAAGTACTTCTATTGCAATCTCCAAATGGTCTTTGGGCAGATGTGCCTATCCAGAGCCAATTACAGGTGAAATTTAAGTGAGGTGCATGGCTCAAGGGCACGTCTGCAGATTTTTCACCTAGTCGGTTCAGGGATTTGAATGACGCTGTTAGCACTAGGCTAACTGCCACCAGTATTATCAATACGACTTGAGCTTCCATACAAAGACAGCTGAAGAAAGTGCAATATTTGTTCAAAATAGTGTAAAATATTTAGTAGTTATTATTTTCCAAATCTTTACTGAACAGGTGAAGACCTGTAATGAAGATGGGGGCATGGTATGATGGAGACAGATTTATTGAACCCCTAAACATGCACCCTGACCATTAAACCCCTTAACCCCCAGGTTTGTTTCGACGGGAAAGCTGACCGGTCACCTGGGTCCGGTCATGTGTCTCACCGTCGACCAGATGAGCAACGGCCAAGACGTGGTCTTGACGGGCTCCAAGGACCACAGCCTGAAGGTGTTTGAGGTGACAGAGGGGGCCCAGGGCAGTATCGTGGCCTGTCACAACTTCGAGCCGTCCCACCATGAGTGCATCGACTCCCTGGCCATTCAGGGGGACAACCTCTACAGCGGCTCCAGGGACTACTGCATCAAGAAGTGGGACCTGTCCCGCAAACGACTGGTACAGGTAAGACGCACGCTCGCTGTGTACAGGACAGACAGGCAGGCAGGCAGGTAGACCGAGATTTCTCGGTGTCATAAAATAGCTATGATTTGCTTATGTGTTTTTGCTAGCTGTGTGTTTCTCAGCGGCTTGTGGCCCCGTTCCTCATCTGTCTGATGCTTCCCCCACAGCAGGTGGTCAGTGCTCACTTTGACTGGGTGAGCGCCCTGGGGATGGTGCCAGGCAGCCAGGTAGTGCTGAGCGCCGACCGGGGAGGTGTGTTGAAGCTGTGGCACGCCGACACCCTGGAGCCACTCGGAGAACTGAGGGGACACGACAGCCCGGTCAACGGCATGGCAACCAACAACAGCCAGCTATTCACCGCCTCAGAGTGAGTCTAACGGCTAACCTTATAAGGCCTTGTAAGGCGACATTAATTGAATGCCGTACGACCTGACTTTGCGCCTTATGCTCAGAATGTCGGCTAACTTGGACCGTGAACTTGTGAGACTGCGAACCAGGGCCATGGACAGACATGAAATAAGGTTACTTTACCCAACGTGGATGCACGTTTTTGGCCTTTTTTTAAAGAAACAGATGGAAGGTGGAGACAACCACCTCTATCTAGTGTAGTCAGAACAAATAGTGTACTGTAGCATTTGGAACTGCGTATTAATTCACAACCTTTCTCATATGAAGGAGTAAGGCCATATGTGTAGAAGAAGAAAACGTTTCTTATTGATGTTCACTATTACAGAGAGTGCTTTCAGAGAACGTACTCTGTCCCTAACCATTGTCTCCAACCAACCGCAATTTTTTTGCACAGTTTAAATCAAGCAGTGACTCATCATATCTCTGATCTGCATGTTGATCCAGCTTCTGATGGTCTTTCTTGTGTGATCTTGTGTGACAGTGACAAAACAGTGAAGATCTGGCAAGTAAAAGGATCTTTGGAGGATGGGATCTATTGACACTGCGAAGGAGACATCTGGACTGTGAACGGGCAGAGCTCTGTGGATCTGCTCGATCACACTGGATCTACTACAGCCCTTAGATCGATTGCTCCCTTATGGATCTAACACAAGATCCATCTTCAGCTGTTCTGCACAGTGCTCCAGGAAAGGAGAGCCTCAAAGAATGTCATCGAGTTCCACAGCTCAAGACATTCAGTCGACCAGGCCGGAGGAGTGTAGCACCCCAGTCGTGGCGGTCGCCTGGAGAAATGTCAAGGCCCCTGACCGCTCCAGTGAATGACCACCGGTGCCTGAACCCACGCCGTGTTCTCATCGACGTAATCCGTGACTGCGCGTATGTGATCTTCTCTTCGTGTCAGAAGGTGGAACGTCTTCTAAAACCAGGTCCTATGAAGGAAGGTCTTTCTTCAGCTGTTACTGCCAAACCCAGTCAGGTCCTCAGTGAGGGGGGGGGGGGGTAGAAAAGGTAATGAAAACACAGTGAACTCGTGGTGTGGGAAGGTGTAGCTGACCTCCGCCACGGAAACCCAGAGCAACGGGAGTCTGTGTCATAATCGCACCACAAACGGTGTGGCGAGGGTTGGTCTCGATCCGAATCCAAGTGTTGCTTTTACTGTCTGCACCTTGAGATTGTGTAGAGTGCTCGACCCATTTACACATTCCTCTGTGCTTGTACAGAACCTCTTTACTGTTTGTATTCAAACCTCGAACTACAAAAGGTGATTTGATCTGTCATTTTTTTGTCAGTGTGTGTATTTATTTGTGTTTCTTGATAACTTTAAAACCTCCACGTTTTTTGAGCTTCCACTTAATATGTCCAGTGGGACGGCATCGATCAGGCGCCAGCCCAAGTCAACCCAATACCCATCTGTGTCATAATAGAGACTGAACAGAGCCTAGAGATGCAGGTTATTATCAGTGCCGGTGAATCTTATTCCATAGCTATAGATCGTTGCAACCTTTCCCGTGTGGATATATATCATTACAACCTTATCCGTGTGGACTAGCCTTCGACGCCTAGGTTGGTATAAAGTGAAGATTATTATGACCACATCTTAATGTGAATACAAATCTGCTGTTTGTCCTCTGTCTGAACATCTTGTGCACAAATTCTGACTTTTTGTGATTCTAATGTCAGATGTAGTGTGGAAATAAATGACTGTAAGAAGTCTGTCAGAAATAACATTTGCTGGTGTATCTTTCAAGGTGTGTGCGTGTGTGTGTGTTTCCATCAATTGACCACTTGGCGGCAGTATAACAGAAACAATGGGATCATTATTTGACAGTGGGATAATAGTTTTTTGTCCCCTATTTTCGTTGATCAATATATTCTGGCCATTGAAATTATTAATCGGTTGCAGCAAACGATTCCCAATTTGTTTTGCAGCAACGATAAGAAGCAAAAAAACCATCCCTCTATGCAAATAGTTGTTACCGGGGAGCTCTGTAATGACAATATGTCCTTCATAACAAATTACAGTTGCTCATAAAATGAAGGGAACACACAAATCACACATCGGGTCTCGATGAACGAAATATATTAAAGATCAAAATGTTTACTGTACATTGTGTCATTCATTGAGAACAAATTGATGTAACAACGGTCACTGGAAACCAAAACCGAGGACTGGATTCAAACTCACACTAAAAATCTAAGTAAACACTGGAAATCACAGGCAGTTCCAATTCATAATGTGACTCAGTCGTGTGTATGGCCACCACGTGCCTGAATGCACTCCCGACAACGTCTGGGCATGCTCCTGATCAGACGGTGGATGGTGTCATGGGGGATCTCCTCCCAGACCTGGATCAAGGCATCAGTGAAGTCCTGGACAGTCTGTGGTGCTACTTGGCGGTGTCAGATGCACTGATACATGACGTCCCAGTTCTCAATTGCATTCAGTCTGGGGAACGTGAGGGCCAGTCAATGGCATTAATGCCTTCGTCATCCAGGAACTGCGTACACCCCCCTGGGTTCCTCCTAAGCACCAGGGGGAACCCAGGGCCCACTGCAACAGTGTAAGTTCTGACGATGGGTCTGAGGATTTCATCCCGGTACCTAACCGCAGTCAGGGTACTGTTGGCTAGCATGTGGAGGTCTGTGCGACCCTCCAAGGATATGCCTCCCCAGACCATCACTGACCCACCGCCAAACATGTCATGCTGGATAATGTTGTAGGCAGCATAACATTCACCACGGCGTCTCCAGACTGTTTCACATTTGTCACATGTGCTCAGTGTGAACCTGCTCTCATCTGTGAAGAGAAAAGGGCGCTAATGGCGATTCTGGTGTTCTCTGGCGAATGCCAATCGAGCTGCACAGTGCAGGGCTGTGAGCCCTCATGCCACCCTCATGGAGTCTGTTTCTGACAATTGGGTCAGAGACATGCACACCAGTAGCCCACTGGAGGTCATTTTGTAGGGCTCTGGCTCTGCTCTTACTGTTTCTTGCACAAAGGAGCAGATATCGGTCCTGCTGCTGGGTTGATGCCCTTCTATGGCCTTGTCCATCTCTCCTTGTATAATGGCCCGTCTCCTGGTATCTCCTCCCTGCTCTTGAGACTGTAGTGGGAGACACAGCAAACCTACCATGGCACATATGGATGTGCCATCCTGGAGGAGCTGGACTGCTTGAGTAACCTGAATGGGCTGCAGGTATCGCCTCATGCTACCAGTAGTGACAAGGACACTAGCAAAATGCAAAACTAGAGAAGAATCAGTCAGGAAGGATAAGGAGAGAGCAAGTGTCTGTGGCCACCACCTGCAAAACCATTCACTTTTTGGGGCCTTTTGCCTCTCCAGTGCACCTGTTGTCACTTGACCCAAAACAGGTGATACTGATTCACAATCACATATGTTTCCTTACTAGACAGATTGATATCCCTGAAGTTTAATTGACTTGGTGTGTACTGTGATGATTACCAGCTCCCTTAATCTTTTTTGAGCTGAGTATTTGCCTTTGATACCTCCTACGCACAAATGGTCACCTCTTATGTTCTCTAAATCCCTCGGTCACAGTGCATGCAGGTTCTTTCTCCTTTTATTAGAAAATGCAGGTGGAATCATCTTGTGATTTGGTTTTGTACATCCCTTAAAGAAAAGATGGGAGTGATAAAAACTGAACGCACAGTAACACTTTAGTTTAAATCACCAGCTACTGTATGTTTAATAAATCAGAGATTAGCCAGATTTCCTAAAATAACCAAATTTCTCAGTGCAGTCAGCACAATCGGACAAGGGTTCTGTAACACTTCTATGTTTCTCAGATTTCGTACACCATTTATTGCAAGACAGCACCATAACTGAGATCTTACAGTTTTTCAATAAATCAATTCAAAGACCAACCACAGTAGTGACTGCTGAGGATAATTCCTGTCTCTGGCTACTTTTAGCTCAATCTATAGTGTTGTATAGGAGACTGCTGTGCTTTTCTAAACCCGGGCTGGTATCCATTATACCTGAGGGAGTGGAGGTGAGGTGTTAGGTCCGTAGGTGCAAGCCTGTGTTCCAAATGGAACCTTATTGCGTGTGTCGTTTACAGAGGGAATAGAGTGCCATTTGGGACCCAAGCTTAGCCAGAGGCTTTGTGTGTCTCATACCGTAAAATTCATCAGAACTTAGATCTTTGGGCCAAGATTGTGGATTAGGTGGGTGGCTAATGTTACATATTCCTTCCATATGTGTTTGTGTGTGTACGTTTGATAATATTGACCTGTGAATCATTGCTTAAATCCTCACTCCCCTTAGGCTCACTGTGTAAATAGATACTTGGGCAATACTCTTTCTGTTCAGTTCCAGGCGCTGATCTTGCCAGTGTGAATTTGTTGAAATGAAGAGTTGAGGGACTGAGTGGAAGCGAGGCAGTTGGAGAGAGAATGGGAATGGTCCCCATTAAACACAACACCACTCACTTTACAGAGGATGGGTCCTAACATGTCCTTTAATGCTCTACTTTTGACCAGAGTGCTTGTTATTAAATAGTGCACTATATATAATAAGGTGACATTTGAGATACAGTAAAGGCTTAATTACTGGGGCTGCTTTGGATGATGGGGGGATGAGAGAAATAGAATAGGTGGATAATGAAGGGATGAGGGGAATTGGGGATGATGGAGGAATGACAAGAGGTGGTGGATAATGGAGATGAGAGGAATAGGTTTATGATGAAGGGATGAGGGGAGTGGAGGGATGATGACATTTCTGTCAGCTGCTATAGCAGTAGCCCACCGTAGAAGACAAGTGAAGACAAGCTGTGTACTACTCCCTTCACAGAACAGCGCAAACTTGCTCTAACCAGAATAGATAGAGGAGTGGGAGGCCGCGGTACACAACTGAGCATGAGGACAAATAGTCTAGTGTCTAGTTTGAGAAACAGACTCCTTACAGGTCCTCAACTGGCAGCTTCATTAAATAGTACCCGCAAAACACCACTCTCAACCTCAACAGTGAAGAGGTGACTCCAAGATGCTGGCCTTCTAGATAGAGTTGCAAAGAAAAAGCATCTTGACCATAAGAAGTGCTCATCAATCCAATCCAACTTGTAGGAGGTGCTTTAGGAAGCATGGGGTGAAATCTCTTCAGATCACCTCAACAAATGGACACCTAGAATGCCAAAGATCTGCAAAGCTGTAGTTGCTGCAAATGGAGGATTCTTCGACGAATGCTTGAAGGACACGATTATTATTTCAATTAAAAATCATTATTTCTAACCTTGTCTGTGAATATATTTCCTATTAATTTTGTTTTATTTCCTATTCAAATACATTTCATGTATGTTTTCATGGAAAACATTGACATTTCTTAATGACCCCAAACTTTTGAACAGTAGTGTACTTAGAATATAGAAACATGCCGTTTCACAGGGACCTGTATCTTCTCTTCTGTAGTCATGTTTTAATTTGGCTACCATGTTTACTTTCACCCGTGTTATTTACACCTTGTTTTTCCAACTTTCCTTTTGAGAAATATGAATATCAAAAGTACATTTACATTTTTTTTGCACAGTAATAAAACATATTGTTCAACATGTTATACTAGAATGGCATATCAAATTTCCAGAGTGAGATCTCTGTTGGTTTTGGAGTTAGAGACCATTTTGTTCAGAGAAATTTAAATGGTAGGAATTTGAATAATGGTTTGATTCTATTTTTATTTTAAAAAATATCTTTAAAAGTTGACCTATTATTCTGTTCTTCAAATCAAAATAATTCTGGCTTTCCCAGCCGGCTCTGGGAGGAAAGAAAATTGGGAAACCTCCAAAGCATTTCCCACTCTGCTTCTTATGAGAATGGTCGCTCAACCAGAGAGAAGGCTGAAACAACACTTAGAGAGCGCATTTATGACTTAGCCAAAAGAGGTGGTTGCAGGTGCCTGACCCACCACAAGGGGTCGCTAGAGCACCACATGGCAAGGTAATCCCATTACGGTAAGAGCACGGGCAGTGTCATGAAGGACTTTCACAATTTAAAAGTAATGTGCTGGGTCTACCTAATTAAATTGGCTAATACCTGGCTAATGCCTGGCTCTAACCTGGTAATCAGTCTTGTGTTCAGGACACCCACCTGGTAATCATTTATTTGATCATGGCTCCAACCCAGTCATCAAGAGGGATCAGCCAATGAAGTGCAATGAAGCTGGAAGTCCCACCCTGTGGACTGCATGGAATTGGGGTTGTCCTGCTAAACCTGCCTTTTGGCCACTTTTCTTCTTCATGTGCTGATCCAGTTTGCTGTAACCTTTACTGGACTCCCCTGCACATTGACTGAATTTGTAATGCTTACTGATCATCAATTGTAAAAGTAGTACAGATCCCATACTGGAACTTTGACATGCCCATAGAGTATATTATGGTCAACTATATACTAAAACATGTGCCAAACACAATTAAATATATTTATATTAAGGTTTATACATTTCTAAATTTATAAATGACATATTCAAATCGAATTGAAGCCCATATAACAAAGAAAACTGTAAAGCCAAGGCCTTGTAACATCTATTTGATTTAAAATGATGGTCTTAAAAATTACCTAGGTAAGGCCAAAAATATAACAAATACCAACTTTTCAATTATTCCTTTACAAAATATTTTGAGATACAAATGTCAACAATACTTACTAGAAAAGACAACTCTATAAATTAAATGAGTTGACAATCAAAAACATCACAGCCCTTTTCTGACTCTGGTCTCTGTCCCACTCGCCATCTTTCTCTAGCTCTCTCGTGTCCATGTGCATTCACTGTGTGTGTTTCCTTGTTATCCTATACTCCTGTGAACCAAAAATTAAACTAGAATAATTTGAAAAAAAACTATATTTTAGTATTTAGGGTAAGGTAAAAATGACAATTGAGGTTAGGCAAATGGTTAAAGTATTTTTCTGGTATTTTGTATTTCGTTGAACAGGAAAGTGGTAAAAGAAGAGATATTTTGCTGAAAGAGTAGTTGTTGGGATTCAAACCCACACTGCAGGGTTATGTGCTCCAGAGGTAGCTATGAGGTAGCTATGTTTGTTCTAAAAATGCAACAGCATAAAGTAACAGTATTCATTTACTTTCAGTCTATGTTTGGATATAAGACATCTGATCCTGAGAGTGACGCATCATCTTCATTACTCATTATGTTTAAGGTCTGACCTCATCCAAATATAGCTTGTGCACTGTATAGGCCTACACATAGACCCTACACTCGCTGGTGGAAGAAACCATTACCACACCTTAAGGCAAACACAACACCTCCACCTAGCAAGGACACTTGTCAAAGAGTTACTGTAATGCCCACATAGAACCTTGTGAAAATGCACAGGATGTGCAAATGTGTGCACGTACAATTTTTTTTATAGGCTACTTGTTGGGACCAAAATAAATCCATGTTCCCTAACCTTTACCAAACCGTCTAAAGTCAACCAACCCCTAACGCCTAAACTAAAAAGTACCCCCAATTATAATACTAACCCCAACTAGCTTAAACCGAACAGGTATATTTTTTCCTTGTGAGGAATGGTTAAAAACATAATGGGGATAGATTGTCAGGTTGTGTGGGCACGGATTTGTCAGAGCAGACCCAGGGGGTTCAGTGTTAAATTATTTTCTGTGGCATTCCGTGTATCAAGCTTCACATTCCTCTTGAAAATCCAAGTAGGCAGTGACGCGTCTTCTGTTATGAAGTGACATCACCCGACCGCTAGTAGCCTGCTAGGAGCATTCCTCTTCCATCTCACATGCGCTCTTTAACGTTTCGCAATAGGAGGAGTTTCTAGTTTATCCGGTTCTTGGTACTAAAAGGGTGAAACAAAATATTTTCATCATGATCAACTGCAATAGCTTTGTCAACATGGCGTCGATAGGGGATTTCGACCCGCTCAACGCATCTATCCCCGCCACTAAAGTTGAAATCACAGTGTCTTGCAGGTAAGAGAGTGGCATCAGTTTCTAACCTATTTAAGTCGGAGTCTGATATATTATACAGGATATTTGCTATTGGTTGTATTTCTATCTGCGAGTCCAATTGGCATATTGTCAATTAACTTCTGGTTTTGTGAATTGTGGAAACGTCGTTCATTGGGAGTGTTTAAGCTGTTAATTACGCTTCACACAGGCTACAGACTAAGAGTATGGTGTTGAAACTGTAACTTAGTTTCAGTATGTCAACTTCGGAACTGTGTCTATTCTAATGTGTTTAAGTATTTCATAGTGATTTAGGCGGCTGTCAGTCTACAACAACAGGCTTGACCAGGCACGAATAATCCAAAATATCCTTATTTGTTGGGAAATGTTTTAATATTGACATCGAGTAACCCCTTCTTGTCTTGACTTGTTTTGTTTTGGTTGTGGGCTTTTTACGTGCTCTGCAGTCACCTAAATGACAAGGGACAACGGTAGATTTAGATCTCAGATTTCTTACACTAATTCAGGGTAGGCTTGGTAAGTAAATTGATTTTACCTACGTGCAGTGGTAGTCAGAAGTGTAATTGAATTGAAATATTTGGCAGCCTACATTAAATGTAGCGGCACGTCTCCCATGACGTGCCTTCTCTTTCCTTCCAGTCCGTGGAGGCTCTCACGCAGCCACTGTCTCCCTTTGCGTAACGGCAACCCCAGTCCCCGCCAAACCTCATGTAATGAGGGGTCTCATTAGACGTGAGGAAGTCTCACAAGCTTCACCTTACTACCATTGGAATCATAGTATTATCATTAAAGCAAAGCCAAGATCCGAGTAAGCCCCATGCCAAAAATGCCTTATTGATACGTAGTCATAGCTCCCAATACCTCATTTGAATCACTTGCTGTGGAATCATTTGAAAAAGAGGGGACAATTAACACTTGTTCTCAGAAGAATCCACCCTGTTAATGTGTTATCTCCCCTGTCCGGTGAATATCAGAAATAATTCACTATGTCTCAGCTTCAGTAGAAGATTTGGAGCATTTAGATAGTTGTTGGTGTGGGGGGGGGGGGGGGGCTTTAGACTTATCACAAAATCTTTAGGAAGGTACAGAGGAAAGGAAAGGCAGGGTACCGTTGTTAAGATTGTGTCTCTGAAAATGTTTGCGTGGCTGTGCTTGTATGCGTGTGTGTGTGTGTGGGTGTGTGTGTGTGTGTGTGTGTGTGAGAGAGAGCGTCGAGCCTAGGTTTACAATATTCCAAAGGTTTATTCTGAACGTGGGTTTTCTAACCAGAATGTAACAGTGGTGTGCTGTGTTGTTTTAGGGAAACCGAGAAGAGTTGTTTCCTTGAAAGGTTTACTGTGTACTTAGTGAAGCAGCAGGGAGCAAAACTCCAGGTCCATGTTTATTCAATTTGCCCTATGCCACAGTTACAGAGACGACCACATTTTTATCAGCTATATAAGCTGTCTGGAGTAACATTAATTCAAATTGGTATGGCCCATCGAATTATTACTGACTCAACCCCCAGGTACAAAGGATTTGAATCATATTACAAATGTCCAAGACTACCACAATAGATTCTGATTCTGATACTGGCAGGTTTGAATTTCCCCTTTATGTTAAGAAAACCTTTTACTGTTGCAGAACAAAGTGCCACAGCAACTTAAATCCATGTTGACCATAACTAACATGTTGTTATAAAAGTGGCAAAAGCTAGATAAGACTTGAACAGTAAAAGGAAAAACAAAATCTGACAAAGTCTGGAAATGTAATATACTTTAGGGCTTTGTTTAACACTGTCTGAATATGAACAGAATCCAAGAGTTATCGGTAGTTTTGAGATTCATAATAATATTTGACATGATTGAAATAAACATGAAAAGTCAACTTAATAAAAAAAATGTGAAGACCGTGTTAACGCAATCTTACGAAGTGTTTGTCATTCTTGGTTGGTCTTTTGGTAATGGCTTGGTGCTGCTCTGCTCTTAACCACGGCCATCTGACTTCTGTATCTACAGCCCAGTGACTGGAAAGTTGTTCATCAATTATTCACTGCTGCGTTTGGGAAGGACATATTAAAGTTGCACTTGTTTCGTGTGTGTGTGTTTGTGCGTGTGTGTGTGTGTGCGTTCAAGGCGGTTTGCTCTTCCCGGACCAGACCAGTATTTCTTAACCTCTGTCAGCTCTGTCTCGTGATGGAGATTCCCTGTGAACTATAGTATAGGCTGTGACGACACAAGATGGCAGGCACCGGATCCCCTTGAACACTCGCATTCACTGGGAATTATTCGATTTTATTCACACATATCCCTCACTCTTTGTCTGTCTGTCTCTGGCCCCTTTTCTCTTGCTCTGTCTTTGGCCTGTAGATTTAATGGAAGCCAGACTTTAGTTACAGATATCTCCTCCAAGCATTTGATTATTTGATTTGCTCTTTAGATTTGGGCAGTGTAATGCAGACCATGTTTAAAATCCTATTTCAAACATCTCAGTGATTTCTCATATGTTTTATTGGAAAAGACACATTGTTTATTGTTGTAAGGTATTTACAAATGTGTTGTGAGGTGTGTGGAATTACAGTATGACTGTATGCTTTGTTGCGTTCGATATTATCATTGACCGGAAATCCCTTTCACCGGAAATCACATTCACTGGAAATTACGTTCACAGGAAGCCACGTCACAATGGTGCAGAATTCTGGGAAGCCATGTCTGTGAATTGGGTTGTTACATCTTGAACATGAGACCACCGAATGCTGCAATATTTTTAATAAGCAATTGAATTGCTCTCTCACTTGGCTTAGTCAAGTACGTTCTTACTAAAGTAACCATTATACATATTAAAGGCTAATATGTAACAAGTACATTTGGAAAACACTAAAATGCAGTGACCACGTAACTCAAATGCACGTGAGACTGCATTTTCAATGTTGAAATCTAGTCTTTGAACCCATGTCTTTAGGTGAATGACTTCTGAAGTTAGATTGGCTGCGTTGTGTACTATACAGTTGATATTTTATAAAACTAATATAGGTGTTTTGCTTTGTTGGATGTGCCTGTATTAGCCAGTGGAAAAAGACTGGGAAAAATTATCTCTGGCTATGTGTAATTCGACAGAGCTTGCAGTACCATTTTAATTTCTCTACACCGGCCCAAAGTCAGTGATTGGTTTTACATCTACAGAATTGTTTCAGATATTGCGTTATTGTGCTACTCCTTGAGAGATTATGGGCATGAGAAACTTAACACAACACACAAATGCTAACAAACTCTGAACAAAGGACAATTATATAGGACGTGTTGCTGGGCCCATTAGTGATGGGGCCCACACACCTTACTCACACTTCCTGTCCATACCTCCTTATAGGAGTTGTCTATGTTACTGTCATAGACACAATGAATAGAGCCATGGACCATACATTTGAATATATCATTGGGAGCAAGCATGTCCTGTCCTGATAATAGGGGTGTATTTTAGTTCCATACTCTTGTTAAAGAACACAACACAGAGCAATGGTACTTAGCTGTCTTGTGCTATATGAGGTACCGATGTTTTTTGAGGTTGACTGTTCTTCAGTGGTACAGTAGCCAGTCGGATGTGTTGTGGGGTTCCCTGTTATTTTGTGGAGCATCATCCCGGTGTTTGGTGGGGTTTCATGTTTTTTAGTGGAATATCAATCAGATATGAAGTTCCCTGTGGAATGTCAGTCAGATGGTGTCTATGGTAATTTGTGTGAGTTTTTGCCTTTGTGCTTGTCCAGGGACATGTCTGATCAGTAACAGGAGCACAGGTGTCAGAGCTGAGGGCCTCATTACCCCTCTGATTGAACAGGAGGGGCCCTACAGGGACCAGGGCCACCATGACAGGTTTGCGTCCAGCTGTGTAACTTTTTTCACTCCCTACCTGACATGTCTCTACTCCGTCTCACTCTCTACTCCGTCTCACTCTGTACTCTGTCTCTCTCCCCTTTCTCGCTCTCTACTCCACCTCTCTCTGTCTCTCTAGTCTGTCTCTCTGTACTACATCTCTCCCTCCTTTCTATCTCTCTCTTTACTGGATACCTGTCAATCTGTCACTTCCCTTTTCTCCTCTATTTGCTTCCTCCTTCCCTCCATCTCTTTCCCCTTCTCTCCTGGGTTTTCTCCTCTTGTCAATATGTAACTGACTCTGACAGGTCAGCTATCGCTCTCTCTCCCCATCTCTCTCTCTCTGTCAGTATGTCACTCTTATCAGCACAATTGTCCCTAACTGGCTGAATGACTGAATGGATGACTGGCTGAATGACTGAATGGATGACTGAATGACCGGCTAAATGACTGAATGGATAGCTGACTGGCCACAGTTATTAATCTGAAAGGCTTTGTGTTCATGTTGTGTTTTTGTTGTTTTCTTTTTCATCAGTTGACTATTTCAGCCTGTTTGTCAATTTATTTCTTGTTATTTTATCTTTGACTACACTGGAAAAACAATTGTTTTCTCTGAGAGTCTGGGCACAGCCTCGGGGTTACCAAACCCCAGATGTGTTCTGCAAACACCCACATGTTAATACACACATTAAATTAGCCATTTACAAATCTAATTAATGTTTAATCAATGAGAGGCATGTACCGCTTCCCTAGCCTGAACCCCTTTCTTTCTTAACGGGCCACTTAAGGAATATTATACGCTTCCTGTTTTATACTGATACAGGCTGGGGTTTCCCTTAAAGATCTTGGACAGAAAGCAGTACCTTGCTTCACCCCAGTTTTCTCCTTGGAAAAAAATCATATTGTCTGGATGTCAGTTGGGTTACTTCATACAGTTAACATTTCTCTTCTGGCTGATGGAACAAAACATTTGCTCTGTTTGCCTCTTGTTCTTTCCCTCTGTATTGCTCACTCGCTCATCTCTCTAATAACTTTGCAGCCCTCCTGCACCCTGTCTGCCTGTCTGCCTGTTGGATTGGTTTGTGGAGCTGAATGATGGCCTTTCAGTTGAAAGTGGGAAGTAAGAGTGAGAGTGGAAACAGAACTCTGGGCGTCTGTCACCTTGCAGACCTTTCTGTTGACAGTCCCAGGGTAATTGATGATGGTCAGTTTGGGGACCTGGAAGATGTCGGATATCAACTTGGTTCTTTACATCTGCCTTTCCTCAAGCAGTCCCATCTTTTGAATATTCTGCATGCCTCTGAATACTCCATGGGTCCTTCCTGTTACGTCTCTTTTCCTGTATATTTGCGCTGATTTCAGAGTTAGGTAAGACCAGTATTCTGGAAATGTGCGAGCTAGGTTTCTGGCTTTAAGATGTCCAAATCCCTGCATAGGAAAGAAATGGCAAAGGAAGAGGCAGCTGTTGTCAACTTCTGACACGCAGTGCCGGCTCAAAATAACAGTTAAGTGATACAATAAGAACTATTCACTTAGGTACGAATCTGCGTCATGCGAGTGTAACTTCTTTCTTTGTCAGAAACTCGGGCCTGGATCACATGGTATTGAAGGCGTCCTCCGGGAAGCGGAGCGAAGCATCCTGGTTCGTGTTCATGTGTGAGTCACTGTGATGGTGGTTTGTAGTCCGTTCAAAGGTCCTGAGGCATAGTGGGAGAGTTTTCCTGCTTTTGTATGACACCCACACTACCAGGTCAGCCCCCCAGTTGGCCCTCACAGCAGAGATCGGAGGTCAACCCATCAGCTGCATTCTTTTGTTTTTTGTACCTGTCTCGTACGCACTAGATGAGGCGTACATGTCAAGCATACAGAGAATGTTTTCTTCATTTTGTTTATCGCCTCTGTATTCCTATTTCAAATGAGGCAATGACTATTTTGTTTAAGTGCAAACAAAATAGAAAGAAAAAATGAAAACCGAATGATACATTTTGAACCTGTAGAACGTTTTGAGGACAGTCCTGCCATTTCTGGTGCCAGAAGTGTGTGGACTGATTCTTATATTAAAGTGGTCATGTTTTGTACTTGACTGGATATTGTTCATCTAATGATTGGTTTGAAGTCAGCACCCCATAGACATTGCCAGATGCTGGTTATCATCTCTGGTAATTCTTTGCCAGGCCTTTACTGCAGCCATCTTCCGTTCCTGTTTATTGGGTGGCCTTTTCCATTCCAGTTGACTTTATTCAGTAAAAAAAAAAAAACATCACACTGGCATTTGATTGGCTCTGACCCAAAAGTCAAGTATCTCCAGCTTCAGCTATTAACTTAGAGATTCTAGAAGCAGATCTTTCTTTATTATAGAACCCTGAATAAAAATCCACATTCCACTTGTTCCCTACCCATGATACTACTTGTGCTTTGATTCCCTCTGGTACTCCAGGAAGTGATCGTATTGCCCTTTTGGGTGCATAAAGATGAGCTAATAGCTGGTATTGTAGGAGTGACAAAAGTGTCTGGATTGATTGAGAAGAGCTAGGGGGCCATGCTGTGGCCTGGTTCAATATGACTCAGAGAAAGCTGTGAAGACACAAAGGACTAAGAAAGAGAGGAGAGAAAGATGAAAAGGGAGTGAAAGACAGGCAAACAATGACAGTCCCTGATCAATGGATACTCTGCTTGAACAGTGGGAGCTGGATAGATTATGAAGGCGCCTTCAGGGACCAAGTTGATAGTGGGATTTGTCTGAAAACGTATGATGCTAAAACGAACTTGGAAGTTATGGTGTGAGGCTTAGTAGTGTTCTGGTGTATGTGTGTGGATGGCTCTGGCAATAGAATCTGTTTCACCTGAGAGTCAAGCGGCCATCATGAAGATCAACAAACTAAGGAAATGACTGTTGACCGCAACTTCTTTTCAACTACCCTAATCTCTTGAGATAATTCCCTCTGTGGCTGAAAAACACATCTACACGATTGTGTGTTTGTGTGAGAGACTAATACGTATGTAGTATGTAGTCGTACGTGTGTACTGTAATTTGGTTAGTGCAAAAGGTGCTCATCCTTGAGCGCGTCAACCTACGAGTGAGAAGTTGTTTTTCTCTCCCTCTCCTAAATTCTCCTTCTCGCCCACTGATCATCAGACAGTACACAAATCTATTTATATTCTTACCTGTTCTACTGTGTTTCCTGCCAAGCTACTCAATTAATATACAGTACATTAATGCCTGTGAAATGGACATAAGCGAGCCTATAGCGCTCAAGGTTTCAGTTGTGTGTGTGTGTGTGTGTGTGTGTGTGTGTGTGTGTGTGTGTGTTTGCAGGGATTTGATCAGTATGGAAATCAGAGGAGTTATGGTGTTTACATGAGATGTGGCAGTGACAGGCAGCGCTGTCACCAAGCTGTCATGCGCTCGATCAGCGCTAGGCATCGGCAGTTTGCCACTGGATCTACCAGCTGAAATACTCCTGTGGCTTCCTCTGGGTTTTCCCGCAAACACAGACTGCGCGCGATAGCAGTCAACTCGAGATGGAGCCATTTTAACCCCATTTGGATTTAATTTAACGCTTACCGCATTGCCACTGCTGTGACTGAATTAAGTAGCCTGTAGGTTGCATTGAGATGGTGGAGTAATGTCTGTGTCTGCTAATTATCTCTCACCACTATGCCCTTGAATGGTGTGTGTGCTTGTGTGTGTGCTTGTGTGTGTGTGTGTGTGTGTGTGTGTGTGTGTGTGTGTGTGTGTGTGTGTGTGTGTGTGTGTGTGTGTGTGTGTGCTTGTGTGTGTGTGCCACTCCCCCTGCCTCCCAGTTCTGGTTAAAATACACCTCACGTCAAAACAATAAAACATCCGTAGTCATGTGATCTCTGGAGAGCTGTATGTTGACTGATAAGGGCAGATGTTCTCTTCGATGAACAGTATCTGTATGACTAAAGTGCCTTTTGTTCTAGATGTCAGTGAAATATGACCTGTAATATGACCTACATTTTAATGGAATAGTTGTCTTTCCAAAAATGATTACCAATGCCTAATTATTATTTACAGGTAAACGGATGATTTGCCAGCTCACTCCATAGAGCCAAGGTGAATCAGATACATGTTTAGTTGGAGGAGTGATTTTCTGGTGAACAGAAGTGGGTCAGAATCGAACACATTAGTTGCTTATGGAACTGATCACAGAAGTTGACAGAATATCAATTTTTTTAAGTCACTATAAATGTGTTGGTTTGTGATTTATGTGACGACTCATTTCCTAAATGGCAGCCTATTACCTGTATGTGTAATTTCACTGTGTGTTCCTCAATGGGCATGAAAAGAAAACCAGGCGATTGTCTGAGGTGGTCAGACACAAGATTGTAGCCAGCCATGGACAATCTTATGGACAATATTAATGTTCCTGTTTCCAGTTTATGAAATGTGGTGAAGAAATGTATGGCTCATGCCACGCCAGTACTGCGGTGCACGAAGCTCACCCATGGCTATTGGAAGAGCATAATTGCTACCAAATATTGAGTCTAGGGTGTCAATAATTTTGTTACTGTTATTTCTGTTTAATTTCAGATATAAAAGAATATATTAGCTTCTGAATCAAAAAACAAAGGTGCTTTAATACTAACAGTGGCATATACAAATTGGAGACCAATTACTTTGGCCAATTTAAAGTTATTGATAGAGACAATGTTATTTAAACAAAGTGCAAGGGTGCCAATAATTTTGGCCAGGAAGGCAGATCGCTGACTATGTCAATAACCATAATTACATTCCCTGTGAGAGGCAGCAGTCAGCAGCACTTACGCAGAAGAACTCCTCTTGTCGCCGGGCCAAGTGCCTAGCCAGCCTACACTACGCTTCCTTTAATCACACGGTAACATATTGATTTTCTGGCCTTTGTTGTTGGAGGAGTGGACCCTTCAGTCTTTCAACTTAACTCCAGTTCCTTTCACTACCGTAAGCAATTTTAGCTTTATTAGCATTTTGCAAGTGAAACGTTTTCATCTAATCTCTGAATGGCCTTTTGTATGGTTGGCATGAAATTTTTTTTTTATAGACAAAGTAATCCAAAAATAAAATAAATAAATGTTGTTATACTTGTTGCCTCCATCTACATCAAACTGTATGAGTGCCGTTTTACAGTACGAGGGAGTTACATGTTGTTTCAGTGTACGTTGGAGCATAAAGCCAGATAAGCTGAGGGAGGGTTGTGGGCTGGAATCGATGGAAATGTGTGTATGTAATAGTGACTGTTGATAGCTTCCACACTCTTCTTAGAACGCATTTCATAGCTTATATAAAGTATAGTTGACTACACAATGCAGAACAGTAGGTATCTTAAATTTTTCTTCCTGCACCTCACTCTCCCTAGATAATTAAGCAAGACAAACATGAAGCCTAGTGCAATGTTTATTTCAGGATTTAACAGAATGGTTACATATTGAGGTTTTCATTTGACTTTTTTGGGTCAGTTATGGATTCATGGCTCAACCCACGGTGACACTAGTAAAACTGGCGTTTTCTGTTCTCACTGCAATACTCAGAAGAGGAAGGGGGTTCCCTCAAAAAGTAGTGTAGGCCACCGATGAATATTATGTCTTTCTGAAGCGATTTCCTTAACTTCATACTATAAAATAATCTAGCTGGTTTGAGTAATCTTAGACACCTGTTGGATAATATAATTTAGTGTAAAAAGGCCCTTAGTATTTCTTCATTAGTTTTTCTGAAGCTACTTTTCTGGAACAAAACCCTGCACATAGTTTTTTTTGGAACTGAAAGGTATTAGTAATTAGAGGGTCTTGACCAATTTATACTTTACGGAGCAAATGTTTGTTCTCTTGAGTGGAATCTTTAAAGTTGGACTAAAACATCAAGCTTGATTCAATTGAGTATTCAGACCCCTTCATTTACTCCAAATCCATTGAGCCTGAGTTTTCAACCTCCAACTAGGTTTAAAATGCCGGGCGAAACCGGCCCAATGCCAGCTAGTTACCACGTCTCTCCTGTTAAATAAATGAATCTGTGTATTGCGACCGGGTTCGTTGCTCGCAAAATTTGGCTTCGATGATGTTCCCTCCCAGCTTAGAGTGAACATTGGTCTTGAGTCCCCTGAACCTTTTCACTGTTGGAATCTGTGAAACAGAAACCTGGACCTGTCAGACACACCATAGGGATATCTAGGTTGACAGACTGCTGCAGAAGCATAAAACCATGTTCACATCTGTCTGTCTGTTGCTCGCTCCATCTCTCCCTCCATCTCTCCCTCCATCTCTCCCTCCATCTCTCCATGCTGCAAATGAGAAGGCAGCCATGAATAGTTTTGCTTGTTTGTTCATGTACAGTTCAAATTTCCATATACATCAATTATTAAAGATGTCAACATGTCATGAAAAGGCCACAGTAATGATTTAGGAACATGTCTTAATAAGATTTCATGCCGACCCATCATGTCATGCTCTTGAGTACAGGAGTGAGAGAGAAGAGGGGGATTGGCGGCAATGATGAGATGAAAGAGAGCGGGTGAGATCGAGCCTATACATGCGCGCACACACACAGACAGAGACAGACACACACACACAGACAGACAGACAGAGAATTCCAGTGGGGGACACTCACAGGCTTAATGTAGCCATCCCCACCCTGGTCACATCTCCCAGCTAGTTAATATTCCTCAGGGTGTCTCATCTCTCATCTCTTCACTGGGAAGGCTGACAAAAGCTCTCCTCTGGTCTGCTTCGGGATCCTCTGTGCTCCTGTCTGTCTGCTGCCAGCACTAACAAGCCCTGACTTCACTGGGCTCTCCTCTCTGCTGGAGGACTGCGATAGAGAGATGGAGGGAGAGGGGTAGCTAGGAGGAATAGAAGGGGCAGAGAGAGGAAGAGAACGAGCGGTGGGATTGGAGTTGAAGGGGTGAAGGAGGTGGGGATGAGAGTGGATTGAGGAAGGACAAAGAGACATTCTCGGACAGAAATGGACACAGACCTGGATATGATTCATTCAAATTTGCCTCCGAATTGTGCTATTTCACAAGGGGTGTTAAGGGTCGTAGTATATAAGTTCCAAATCGATCCAACCCTGTTTGACAGTCCATCTTGTGGTTGTCCTGATAATATCCTTCAGAACAGCACCTCTTAAAACTCTCTCTCCATCTGTTAGTACTGTAAAACCGCTGCGGAATGCAAAGTAATGGGACCAGCAATCCACTGCATGAAAAACTGCACCTCAACACAAGTCATTTGTCAAACGCTGACGCTTAAGTAAATGTGATATTGTGCCTGGTTGAGATGGGAAACATTGATTGATGGTTGTGAGATCTGCGATGGAGACGGGGCAGAGAAACATAAAGAGTAAGAAGTGAGAGAGAGAGAACGAGAGACAGAAACATTGGCATGTTAACTGCTTTCCCTGTTGCCGTCTTGGTGAATGGATAATGACTGGCTGTGTCTCAGCATTAAGCTCATGGGTCTGTCACGACCAACGCTGAGTTTTGATGTTGACTTACTAGTGGATCAGATGGAAATCATTGCAAGCGCAGGTTAAAGTATTAGAATTTAGAATTCCTGAATTCAAACATATTGTTGTTTCTCGTGGGGCAACCGTGGTCAGTTCGGTTTTGACACTCCAGCTAACTGAGAGAGGTGCTAGATCACAATGAGACAAGGCAGTCCCTGCTGACCATGCCTCCCCGCTCCCTAAGGGTCAATTCAAATCTTCCATGGGGATTCCCGTCCATTTGTTAGCCGTCTGCCAAGTCAAGGCTCTGGGCCAGGGGTTAGGTTGGTGCCAATACAGAGCAGCTTAGACCGCTGCGCCACCTGGGAAGGGCTCAGTTGATATAATTCTTAACAATTTCAGCTGGCTACACACCACAGGAATCGAAATTTAAACTTAAGGAATTCAATTCAAACCATTTCAGCACAGAACATGAAGTCAAATTCATGTAAAACATCCTTCCCTTACTAATGCACATTCTGTTTCTTATATGGATTTAATTATAACCAAGACACTGTTGTTTCGTTCGGTGTTTGATATGACACATGGCAATTATGAATTATTTTTGACGGCCTCTGATACATGCTCAGAATATTTCTAGACCTCTGCAGTTATTAAAAATAGTTGAAAAGAAGAACCATACATGGTTTTAAAACCATTTGGATTTCATTTCATTGAATTGTGCCTCCTTGGAGTAAAATTCCATTTGAATTCTTCTTCCTGTGGCGTGTGACCTATTGAAATGTAATTCATTCAAGAATGAATAACTGGAATTAAAAAGGAATTTCCAACTAAATGAAGTGTGTGTGGGTGTGTGGGTGTGTGGGTGTGTGTGTGAAGCTGAGCGCATGCGTACACACAACTTAGCCTTCTGTCTCTTTGCTCTCCCAGCCCAGCTTGTCAGTAAAAATTAGGGCAGGTCTTCCAGTGAGAGGTACTGAGAATATACAGGCCACATAGCTGCTGACGCTCTCCTTCTGTGTGTGTGTGGGTAGACATGGCAAGAAATAATGTGGATGTGCACAGGCATGTGTTGGATTTTGTGAGAAAGGGAGGGAGGGAGAGAGAGAGATGGAGAAAGAAAGAGAGACAGAGACCAGGGAATAGCTTCTACCTGTGGAGCTGGGCTCAGTGACCTGTTGAAAAACCCTTGCTCATCTGAGCATGCTCTGTTGGTCCTGTGCTCTCCAGATGTTGCAAAGAATAATCTTGGCCAGTTGTAACACGCCAGTCTTCGACCTTAGAAAACAATCCTGTTTATTTTACATTCTGCATGGTTTTCTTAATAGAAAGATGTCATTAAGTTTTCTGATAATAAATGCTCTAATTGATATTCCAATGTAATCGTATCACGCCAGTAGATATGTATGTGCATATATAGATACATACATACATACATACATACATACATACATACATACATACATACATACCTCACCTCTACTGGCCATAGTGCTTAATTATAGAAGTGGTTCTTTGAATGCTGGCTGTTGGAGCAGTTTTTCAGGCTGCATTGGTTCGTCACAGCCTCCCCATGCCTGCTAATAGTTCAAATGTGAATTATCACTACGCCTCCACAAGGATATATCATCATCTTCATGTCATCGCTTTCCTTTATCTCAGTTGGCACAGTGTTTCTCCCTGCCTCCAGCCTGTAACATTAGTTTGGGTACAGCAGGGGTTAATACACTATACAGTAAACCTTTCTACAAGGAGAAATGGGCCAACCCCTGACCTAAACAATGTAAACAAAGAGGATGCAATGCATTCTGTTTATTTCTGTGTCAGGTGGAGCTTTCTAAATGTGAAGGTAGACATGCAGTTTTATGTTGCTTACATTCAGTTCACCATTCCATGTTGACTTCTAGCACTTTCTTTCTCCTCTGGTTTTAGTAATCTCCCTGCTTGACAGTGTTTTGTTCTTTGATATTGTAGCTTTCTGGAAACACACGTGCTGTATTCTACATTGCATGTTAAAATCAACACCTTTAGAGTGCGTGTCAGTCCTGTTAGCTTCCTTGGTGACTGTATCTAGTTCAGTGTGATGTTGTATTCTCTATAGATCCATTATTCAGGCCAAACTCTGGGTGGAGAGAGGGATGAGGCGGTGAGAGAGAGAAGAGGGAAAGAAAAGTGAGGAATCAGAGACGAGAAAGAGGGGGAAGTGAAGGTTGGGAGAGAAGGGCTAAGTGGTCATTTGTGGCGAGGGGAGAGGACGGAAGGTGTCTCCTCGTAGTCCCTCCTTTCTCCAGCTCTTCCTGTTCTCCCTGTTCAGTGACAGTGTTAGCCAGGGTTAGCCAGGGTTAGCCATTGCCACAGATCACCATGAGCAGGACCAAAATATCCCTGGAGAAGTCACAGTTTCCAAGGCAAACGGCTGCTCTGTTGCTGTTCCCATTTTGATATTGTAGTCATTTAGCAGACGTGTGTATCCACTGCAATTAACGGTCAGTGCAATAGTAAGCGCAAATTCTTTAATGAAGTGTCTGTCAGCTAAATCTGTGCCCGTCGGAAAACACTAGTGCGAGAAAGCAACAGTGCTTTTTTTGTTTTTAAGACACATCTCTAAGAGGTCAAATGGGCAGTGGCTGGCCTGGCGTTAGGGTAAAGCAAGTTTTATTATTGTAGAGATGAAAGTGCTCTGACTGGGAGAAGGTTCAGTTGAAGGTGGAGAGGCAGTGACCCTTGCTGCTCCGTAGGAAAACAGCAGCGTCGTTGTGATGGGAAGGACATTGTGACTATGAGGTACGGCGTGAACATAGGAGCGGCCTGACATGGGAAATCTCTTGAGTAAGTGGGGAGTCCAGACAGGAAGAAGTTGTACCCCAGACAGGAAACGACAAGTGCCTGGATTAGGAACATGAATCCATATGTGATTACTTGCCCTTAAACTCTGCTTTACATGCTCTGCCTATGCTAGGTTACTTCAGGTGTGTGTGTGTGTGTGTGTGTGTGTGTGTGTGTGTGTGAGACAGTTTGAAAAAACCTGGGACCGTTTAGGTAGAGGATGTTCTGCAGGAAAGAGGGCCCGGGGGGGCTGGGCACCAAATCAACGGGATGTCAAGCAGGTCTTCATGGTAATGCGAAGATCTGCCACTCCTGAGCCAATCAGACAGACAGACACGATTGATGTGTTCATTCAATTAAAAGTAAGAACACATCTCATCCGTGAGAGGAGGGAGGAAGAGAGGGGAAAGGAGCTGGGAGAGGAGGGGCGGGGGAGAGAGGGGAAAGGGGATGGGAGAAGGTGGAGGGGGAGGGAGGGGAAAGGGGATGTGGCCAGGGGAGGGAGGGAGGGGAGGAGAGGGTTGATGTCATATTGGTCACTGCTGTCTATGAGTGAACCACATATTCCTCCAACCTCAGAGAAATGACCAACTGCCAGTCAGTCAGTCTGTCCAGTAGGTGACTGCCCCTTTTGGCTCACTGATGGTTGCTGTGGTAACCACGGCCTTACCGTCGTTGCTGAGACATTCCTTCAGTTGGTCAGACGGAGTCAGGTCCCGCTGGAGCTGGGTGACTGACACGTGGCAGCGCCACTTTCTGTCTCTCTTTATCTCTCCTTCTCTTTCACTGAGCTCTGAAAGGCATTTAGAATAATTAGATATCTCTACAGGGAAGGTGCCTCTTCTCAGATCCATCAATCTCTCTCTGTTCCTCCTTTCCCGGTTTTACTGTATTTCCACTCCTTTCGTTTCTTTTTCTCAATCAGGGCAGGCAGACATACTGACAGCCAGATGGACACCGGCAGCCAGCCTGACAAACAGACAGGCAGACAGAAAAAACAGGAAGCCAGATACAGTCAGAGAAGCAGCCAGCAAGTCAGATAGGCGGCCGGACAGACAGACACAGACAAGACGGACGGACGGACGGACAGACTAGTTGGTCCTGTTAGTGTTATGCTCCAACTCTTGTGTCTCTGAAGAGATTCTTCCGGCCTGGTGTCAGATCTGTCTCCATCTCAGTGCAGTCTCAGATGTCAGGTCTGTTGTGGGCTGTTGAGTCTCAGGGGAATCAGCTTTCTGCACCGCTTACCCACTTGGAGATGAGCTGGCAGAGACACAAAGGGACTTCTTTAAAAATGTCTGGAGTCTGTTCCCTGAAAACTTTGGGTCAACTGCTATCTTTATTCATTTGAAAAACTTCATTCAGCCAGCCTGCATGTCTAGGTTCTCTGTGGGCTTGGAATTGAATTCAGTTATCCAAGTCCATATGGGTGTTTTGGTTGAGAAATGTTTATGCTGCTGCTGGTGGCTTTGTTGCTAGATCGTAGTAATTCTGAATTCTGGTATATAAAAGGACAAAGTGAAAGAATTACATTCGGGAGAGTTGTAGCTCGAGAAATGTCCTCCAATGCACTTGCCAAGTTGTTCTGCTATCGCAGCTTGCTCAACTAGAAAGTATTTACCGGTCCAACAACCACAATTGAGCTTGAAGGCTTAACATTGAATGGAAAAAAAAACATTTTGCACACATCATTTAGTAGGCTTCTTATAGCTTTAAAGGTATACCTATCCAAAATATGCAGATGTGCATATTCTGATTTGTGTCCTGACAGCAGTTATAAAAAGGTTCCTGGTTTGGCCTGAGAAAACAAGATTAGACCTAAATTAATGTCATGCATATAAAATACTGTTTAGCAATCTGCTGCAGACAGCTTTTTTCCAGAACAACAATAGACTATGGGATTTCTTTGATCCTTCTCTTACATGCTGTCTGTGCAAAATCGCACAGCCTTCAGTATTAAAGGGTGAAGATGCTACGTATTTCGGATCTTCCAATTCGGGGGCAGAGGATTCCTACCTAGTTGCATAGCCATGTGAATTGGTGGTGCCACAGCCCCCCCGTTATAACCTCAGCGCCCCATGCGGAGATTAATTATATACACTTTTACCATTTGTCAATGTGCTCAGAGTTTGTCTGTCCTTTGACGAGAAGCGCATCATTCTGCGGACAGGCACATGACGTCTGTCCATTCCAGATACCGTCCTGCACTCAACCGTTATCAGCCCCTTCTTGATTAACAACAAGCAACGCCCTCAAAAGTGAAGCGAAACCCTTTTTATTCAATCCGTTACGCATTGCTGTCCACAGCCTGCTAATCATGTCTTGCTATCTCTGGCTTCTTATATAATAGTCATAATAATATAATAATAAAAGGCTCCTCTTGAGTCATTTGTGATATTTCATCATTCAGCATCATTCACCCTTTTAAAAGATGATGTCAGAAAAGCTCAGTGTGTATCATTTATTTAATTAAAACAGGGTGTCTATATGGAAACATTTACATTTTAATACGTGTCTTGGTCTACCCAATTGATTTTGGTTGATAGCCCAACTGTGACAGTATTTTGGACAAGGTGGCATGACACAGCTCCTTTTCCACAGTTAAAGAGACGAGAACCTCCCCCAAACACCTGCTACGTTGAACACCTGCTACGTTAAGTTAGTTCCAAGAGACTGCATCGGCCATTTAGAGGATTTCACCCTTTGTGTCTTTCAGTTTTCAGCCCGATTCTCTCACTAAGAGAGAGAGATGAAGGGAGATGGAGGACTGATGGAGATGGAGAGACTGTGAGAGAGAGAAGCGATGGAGAGACTAGGATGACTCATTCACATTAGCATCTCAGGTGGAAACCCTGAACCGAGGCCCACAAAGGCATGCCCAGAAGCACGGATGCACACACACACGTGATGTAACCAGCCAACGCAGTCTGGTTAAAATATTTATCTCGATGAGCAAGAACGGCTGATTTAAACTGCCATCGTGACCAGGCTGACCCCATTGTAGCCTCTGACGCTTTTGAGCTGTAGATGACATGGATGCACACACTGTAATACATGTACTGTAATACATGTACTGTAATACATGTACTGTAATACATGCACTGTAATACACACACTGTAATACGCGCACTGTAATACAGGAATACATGCACTGTAATACAGGAATACATGCACTGTAATACAAGTACTGTAATACATGCACTATAATACACGCACCTTAATACACGAATACATGCAATGTAATACACACACTGTAATACACAAATACATGCACTGTAGTACATGCACTGTAATACGTACACTGTAATGCACAATCTGTAATGCACACACTGCAATACAAACACAGTAATATGCACCTACTGTAATGTGCGTGCACGTATTGTAATGCTGTCATGCTCTGATGCGCTGTAAAACACACACTGCAATGCCCACAAACGCTGTAAAACACACACTGTAATGCACGCACACACTGTAATGCACGCACACACTGTAATACAGGAATACAAGCACTGTAATAAAAGTACTGAAATACACACACTATAATACACGCACTGTAATACACTCACTGTAATACATGCACTGTAAGGCACAAACTGTAATGCACAGTCTGTAATGCACACACTGCAATGCAAACACTATAATATGCACAAACTGTAATCAACGCGCACACGTACTGTAATGCACACACGCACTGTAATGCACACACTGTAATACACGTACACACTGTAATACACGTACACACTGTAATGCACACTGCAGTGCACACACTATAATGCACACAAACACTGTAATGCGCACACACACACACACTGTAATACACACACATAGGGATAAAAACGCACAGGGAGTGAGTTGGCCAGGCAGACAGAGAAAGACAAAGCGAGGGACAGAGAGGGAAATGGAGAGTGAAATGAATTCTACAAGGGTAGCAGGATGGGAGTGACAGACGTAGATCAGTGTACCCTCTGGTCCAACAGCAGTCCCAAGCCCCAGCTAATCCCTGAGCTTTATCAGGATAAAAGGGAATATCCCAGCATTCCCCGACTTCTCATCAACTTTACAGCATCAGATGAGGTAATGTGACAGAGATCGTTCAATAGCATGTGAACCAGCAGTTCCAGAGGACACCCAGGTGCTCACAATCTTATTGGATAATTTATCCAGAGTGTCTCATTGGTGTTACTGCTGTTATGTACCTTGTTCAAGTACACATTGACAGATGTTTAACTTTGAACGCTCTGGGATTCAAACCAGCAACCTTTCAATTGCCACCCCAACACTCTACCATTCAGCTGTCTGCCACCCAAAACACGCTCAATTATATGAGGTTGGTCACGGGAAGTGTATTCCTTGGATTCATGCATTACTCATGATCTTCTCAGCCCTGCATCCCCAGACTGGCAAATAAATACTTTATGATTTCTGTCAGATCTTTCGCCATCTAAAAGCTGTGAGACCGCCACATTCCTACTCAAACTAGTTGGCATTTAAAGGCTGGGTGAGGATTTAGGAGGGTAAGTTCATTGGTTTGTTCAGTGAGTGTTTGATTCCGGCGGGGAGGGGTTTCATGTATTCATTAGGAATGGAGGTTTGGTGATAAGGGGGTTAAGGGTCGTTTTACTGACTTCTGGAGGGGTCAAGAGGAGGGGGTAGGAACCCATCATGCAATATGATTGGTTCCTGAGGAGTAAGTAGCACATCCCTGATCCAGGCTATCATGGTATGAAAGATTGGACTGGACTTTCACAACTTTATGCGCGTATGAACACCCTCCTGGGTAAACAGCACTGTCAGGGTGCATTAGTTAATGTTTATTTTTTTTAACAGCCATTTCCTACAGAAATCTCTCTCAATAATTAGCTGAGAAGACGGTGCCGTCTGTTAAGGCGAAGCCTCGTTTACAGGCCTCATCTCACGGCCAATCAGAGCGTGGCGCCCATTAGCCCGGTCCCAAATGACTCCCTGTTCCCCCTTTAGAGTGCCCTGCGTCTGACAGGCCGCGCCGGGCACCGGGGTGGGAGTGGTTGGCTGTGGAGGGTGTTGGGGTGTTGTTTGGGACCCAGGCGGCATGTCTGCCTGCCACATTCAGTATCTGTCCCCACTGGTGGGCCCTGTCTTAACTAACCGGACGACAGCTTTAATGAGTCTATCAGCATCTGGCCGGGTTTAACCAAGCAACATGGTGTCGCTCAAACTCAGCCCTCCTCGCATCCACTAACTCTTGTTACTCTCTTTTTTTTTTTTTGCACAGAAATCTGCTGGACAGGGATACCTTCTCCAAATCAGACCCAAGTAAGTCAGTCACCCCCTTCCCCCCTCGCTGCTTTTCTGCTGTTTGTTTCAGTCACTGTCATCAATCCATGATACATTATTTCTGTTCATTCTGACCTTTGTGTGCTGATGGAATTCCTGAGGCTCAGCTTCTTCCTGATCAACCAGAACATCTCTAAGCATTCTGTGCCACTCCTTAATCGTTTAGCTAGTTAGCGTGCCTGTATGATGAGCTCCTAGTCCAGGCTCACCCCTCCCCATCAAACTCCTTCTCCATACCATGTTCATTACTTTTATCTAGTCCTCCATCCATCCTTCTTTCTTCTGTTTTTCCCACAAGACTGTGTTTTCTTTAGGGTTTGGGTTAGCTGGAGGCTCATGTGAAAAGGAATAAGGCTTTGTGGGGACCATGCTGCCTGGATGGTATTCCTATCTGTGTGCTTTAATGGATCACCATGTGTGTGTGCTGTACTTGTACTGATTAATACTGACTGATTAATCACTATGGCCTTTATTAATCAGTTGCATTTGATTGTGTTATGTATTATGGCCCTGTTGCATTATTTTTACCTCTCTTTCTCCCTCTCTTTCTTTCTTTCTCTTGCTCTGTGCCTTTCTCTCTCTCTTTTTATTTCTCTTATCTCTGTGTCGTTGGGATACATTGCTCGTGTTTTTCATATTTCTGTATTTGTCTTTCTTTTCTTTCAGGCCTTTTGTCTGCTTGTCTCCTTTTCTGCCTTTCTTGCAATTCTTGTATTCCCGTAGCCTTGCATGAATTCCTGTAAGTTTTTCTACTGCCCCCCCCTCCCTTTCTTTAGATATGTTTCATGATTTGAGCACACCACAAACAAATACTCCCCCCTCCCCCACGCACACACACACAAATACTCCCCTCCACGCACATACACACAAACCCCCCCCCACACACACACACACACAAATACCCCCCCCCCCCCCCCAAACACACACACACACACACAAAATACTTCCCTCCCCGCACACATATGGACGCGCACACACAAAAACACTTTCTATCCTTGTGGGGACCTGAAAACAAACCCAGACCCATTAGTCCATGCTCCCGATTTCCCCTCGCCCTTAACCTAACCCTGACCTCAAAACAACATGTTTATGCCTACACTTAACCTAGTCTTAACTCCTAACCCTAAACCTAACCAGTAATGCCTAAACCTAAAATTAACCCCATTTTTAACACTATGCCAAATTTTACATATTTCCTAAACCTAACTCGGCCTGAAATTGCATTTCTCATAGCAGGGACCCGTCAAAAACCTTGTTTGGGCCGTTTCTTTTTTTTCTTTTCTTTGTGAGGACATTAGGTCACCAAAGGTACCCAGACGTCGAACACACACTTACGATGCAGTTCTTGATGTCTGCCACCGTCAAACCTGTCACGGAGATCGTTTTGGCAACTGATCTCTCTATTCATCATCTGCAAATGATGTCTGGATGTCTCCGAGTCTTGCCCCTCTCCCCTCCCCGTCACCAACCGACATGAGAACGCCAGGCATCACCGTCATGGTCCTTATCATCCTTCTAATCAGCCCTCTCACCGTCCACATCATCCTTCTAATCAGCCCTCTCACCGTCCACATCATGCCTCGTTAGTCACTCACTCCGCTCCTTATGTCATGGGTCATAATCTAATGTATTCACCATAATGTATTTGATCTGCTGCCAAGATTAGGGAGAAGTGAAGGGAAATGGACCTTGTCACTAAAACAGCAAGGCCTGTATTCATATATGAGCGATAGATAACGAGAGAGAGACCGATTCAGACCAACTGAAATGGAGATTAGAGCAGTAGCCGCTTGAATCTGAGTGAAGAGACAGGAAGAGCAGAAAACGACAAAATGAGAGTTACCACATAACCGTTGATATACTCCCGGGTCCCACCAGCCTGGGTTTATACAGCAGTGACAGGAGGCTGATAGGCGTATAAATATGAGCCAGGTCCAGGTATATGCAATATATTCATGTAGGGAGGCACTTGTGCTGAGTGGCCATCTTAATCAAGCTGAGTGTCGCTGCTCAAGTCTTCCAGCATTAAGCTGCTTCAGTGGACAGGGAGAGGCTGTGGGAAAGCCAAGAGTCAGGGGGAGACCCAGGGAGCGACAGAGGAGGGACAGAGGAGGGTTTTCATTATCCAGTGGAACTTCCTGTGGGGAGAGTACGGGTCTTGTGTCTTTGTGGGTATGTGTTTAAACGAGAGAGAAACAGTTGAGGAATGAAGAGATCACAGAGATGAAGACACAAAGGCTGCTCTTATGTTGGTTAGATTCCTCTCCTCCCTCGCTCTGGAAAAGGCAACTGAACAGA
Organism: Esox lucius; assembly: GCF_011004845.1. NCBI lineage: Eukaryota > Metazoa > Chordata > Actinopteri > Esociformes > Esocidae > Esox > Esox lucius. The sequence goes on from NC_047591.1 coordinate 7,958,901, forward strand.
GCCTAATTGGCTTCAGCTCTCTCCAGGGTTGCTGAGTAGGTGATTAAATTTAGGTGCGTATGTGTGTGAGAGAGGGAGCTGGCGCGTTAGTGGGCCCTAGCGTGTGTGTGTCACTAGCCGAACAGAAGCTTATTATGCTATAACCTCTCAAAGCCTGACTGGAAAGAAATACACCATTTGAGCTCAGCGATCACAACCATCATTACCAGTGCGTTGCTCTTGATTAAATGTTCCTCCTGTAACATTTGGAATTCTGTAATGCCTTTTCATCATACTAAAATGAAAATTAGCAAAAATGACACAACATTTTGAATAGATGAAATGTCATGTTCTGGAAGTACTGGAATTGGTTATTTTGCTGTTTTGCCTATGGTCATGATATATTTCCAAAAGCTTTACTATTCAATGATATTTGGCTGTTTTCTATTTGCTACAGTACTGGTTTCCTCCTCCTTTTTTCACCTTCTGCTTTGTTTCTTCTTTCCGTAGTCTGCGTTCTGTATACACAAGGCATTGGCAACAAAGAGTGGAGAGAGGTGAGTTCACTGTTAAAAGAGAATTACTTTCCAGTTTGATGCTGGATGCTTTTTGTCAACAGTCCACAGGCAAAGAAAAAAAGTAATCCATGTTTCATTTTTCTGTAAACAGCCATTTTAAACTTCAGTTAACTTTAGAGATTGCTTGCTAAAAATAAGCCATGGGGGTGCCTGGGCATGTTTATTTTTATGGCCAAATCAGCTATTAGTAGCATGAAAGTACTGATTGATTTAATTTCTGATGCTTTTGTTGTATTTCTTTTTTATATACTCTCATTGTGATTATTTACTTTTGTGCTATAAAAAAGGTGTAGCTAACCTTTGGCTAAAGGTTGCAGAAATCAGGCTGTTTTAAGAAAAACTGTAGACTTAATCAATGATTCGGCTTTCTTGACCTAATTATTATTTTATTTTTCAGGGTAAGTATCCATCTAACATTTAAGTTAGTAAACTTCTCCTTTTTCTGCCCCAGGGACAAAAGGCTTGAAAGAGGCCTGAGATGTAGCAGAAATCAAACATAAATATTTATACATGTAAATGAAGTGAATCCTCAAACCAATCATAACTTCAGTATTCAGTTAAACTCGAGTTATATTTTCCATCTGTGAATATTTGGCCTGTATTAATAATTACTGAAATTTCAGACATGATAACCCTAGATAGATACAGTAGGGAGAACAAGTATTTGATACACTGCAGATTTTGCAGGTTTTCCTACTTAAAAGCATGTAGAAGTCTGTAATTCTTATCATAGGTACTCTTCAATTGTGAGTGATGGAATCTAAAACAAAAATCCAGAAAGTCACATTGTATGGTTTTTAAGTAATTAATTTGCATTTTATTGCATGACAAGTATTTGATACATCAGAAAAGCAGAACTTAATATTTGGTACAGAAACCTTTGTTTGCAATTACAGAGATCATACATTTCCTGTAGTTCTTGACCAAGTTTGCATACACTGCAGCAGTGATTTTGGCCCACTCCTCCATACAGACTTCCTTCAGATCCTTCAGGTTTCAGGGCTGTCGCTGGGCAATACGGACTTTCAGCTCCCTCCAAAGATTTTCTATTGGTTCAGGTCTGGAGACTGGCTAGGCCACTCCAGGACCTTGAGATGCTTCTTATGGAGCCACTCCTTAGTTGCCCTGGCTGTGTGTTTCGGGTCGTTGTCATGCTGGAAGACCCAGCCACGACCCATCTTCAATGCTCTTACTGAGGGAAGGGAAGGTTGTTGGCCAAGATCTCGCGATACATGGCCCCATCCATCCTCCCCTCAATACGGTGCAGTCGTCCTGTCCCCTTTGCAGAAAAGCATCCCCAAAGAACAATGTTTCCACTTCCATGCTTCACGGTTGGGATGGTGTTTAGACCCAAAAGCTCTATTTTTGTCTCATCAGACCACATGACCTTCCCCCATTCCTCCTCTGGATCATCCAGATGGTCATTGGCAAACTTCAGACGGGCCTGGACATGCGCTGGCTTGAGCAGGGGGACCTTGCGTGCGCTGCAGGATTTTAATCCATGACGGCGTAGTGTGTTACTGATGGTTTTCTTTGAGACTGTGGTCCCAGCTCTCTTCAGGTCACTGACCAGGTCCTGTCGTGTAGTTCTGGGCTGATCCCTCACCTTCCTCATGATCATTGATGCCCCACGAGGTGAGATCTTGCATGGAGCCCCAGACCGAGGGAGATTGACTGTCATCTTGAACTTCTTCCATTTTCTAATAATTGCGCCAATAGTTGTTGCCTTCTCACCAAGTTGCTTGCCTATTGTCCTGTAGCCCATCCCAGCCTTGTGCAGGTCTAAAATTTTATCCCTGATGTCCTTACACAGCTCTCTGGTCTTGGCCATTGTGGAGAGGTTGGATCCTGTTTGATTGAGTGTGTGGACAGGTGTCTTTTATACAGGTAACAAGTTCAAACAGGTGCAGTTAATAAAGGTGAGTGGAGAACAGGAGGGCTTCTTAAAGAAAAACTAACAGGTCTGTGAGTGCCGGAATTCTTACTGGTTGGTAGGTGATCAAATACTTATGTTATGCAATAAAATGCCAATTAATTATTCAAAAATTATACAATGTAATTTTCTGGATTTTTTCTCTCAGTTGAAGTGTACCTATGATAAAAATGACAGACCTCTACATGCTTTGTAAGTAGGTAAACCTGCAAAATTGGCAGTGTATCAAATACTTGTTCTCCCTACTGTAGATGTGTGCTTGTATTAATTGGATATCAGTATTTTTAATTCATTCATTCTCTCTCAATATTTCACATTTATAGGAAATAGCGATGACAGGATAAAATTTGTAGAGACTCGTATAGAAGCAGTCAATGAATTTCAATGAAGATCTTCATTAGAAACTGTAAAAAAAGTAAATCATAACTGTAGTTTCTGACACAACCCTATTAAACTGAAAGAAATATCTAGCAAATAGTTTTTATATTTTCTCCATATCTTTCTTACTAGTTTGGAAGGACAGAGGTGATTGACAACACTCTCAATCCGGAGTTTGTTCGTAAATTCATCTTGGATTATTTCTTCGAAGAACGACAGAATCTGCGATTTGACTTGTAAGTAAAAGTATACATTTTATGTATCTATTTATAGCGTAGAGGTTCTGTAGTATGCTGTCCAGGTGGATTACTGTGTCTACCGAGTCTATAAGTCTTGGCAAAGTGTGTGTATGTCCACCTGTCTGTGTTTGTCTGAACCTGATGTGTGTGTTTGTCTGTCTATGTGTGGGGATCGGTGTCCCCCGTCCTGCGGTCCTGTCGCGTTAGTCTGAAAAAGATTTGCATCTCATGTAAACTTGCAAGCGGTCAGGAGGTCACGTAGGCACTGCCTTGTCCTGGCGAGAGAGAGAGTGAAGTGTCCAATGGTCACCGTTTTTGTGCGTGTGTCACCAGTTGTTGTCATGACAACTGAGCCACCGACAAGAACTGAAGTGAGGCCAACGCATTCCTTTACTATTCGCAGAGACCTTCTCTGTATGATTAATGTGACCAATCAGTCGCTATACAGTTAGGACAAGAATTGGATCCTACACTTACATATGAAGGTAAATCAAATGGAAATTCCTGCTCTTAATTGCCCGTAACAGACAAGCTCCACTTTCCTGTTGCCTGGCTGAGACAGTAACCGCTCCACAGTTTCATGATGAGTGAGCGTCTGTGTAATGAGGGCTTTGTTTTTTCACTGCTCAACAGCACTGACAGCGTGACTCCTAATTATTTCGCTAAAAGAGGGTGACTGGAGGTATTGTTTTGCCTTTCACTGAACACACACACACACCACTGTAAGAGTCTTTAAATGGCTGGCGTGTAAGTTAAGATGGAGTAGCCGTACAGTATGGGGATGGAAATGGAAATGTGATTCATCGTGTGTTTCGCGTTTTCTATTCAAAGCACACGTGAGTAGCCGTGTTCCAGGCATCGGTGCTAACCCTGGCACGCATGTCGTTCAAACACTAGATACACAAAAACACACACAGTGCAGGCATCATGACCATTGTCGTACACACACACACACACAGTGCAGGCATCATGACCATTGTCGTACACACACACACACAGTGCAGGCATCATGACCATTGTCGTACACACACACACACACAGTGCAGGCATCATGACCATTGTCATTCTCACACACACACACACACACAGTGCAGGCATCATGACCATTGTCGTACACACACACACACACACACACACACACACAGTGCAGGCATCATGACCGTTGTCATCTCACACACACACACACACACACACAGTGCAGGCATCATGACCGTTGTCGTTCACACACTAGATACACACACACACACACACACACAGTGCAGGCATCATGAGTGTTGTCGTTCACACACACACACACACACACAGTGCAGGCATCATGAGCGTTGTCGTTCACACACACACACACACAGTGCAGGCATTATGAGCGTTGTCGTTCACACACACACACACACACACACACACACACACACAGTGCAGGCATCATGAGCGTTGTCGTTCACACACACACACACACAGTGCAGGCATCATGAGCGTTGTCGTTCACACACACACACACACAGTGCAGGCATCATGAGCGTTGTCGTTCACACACACACACACACACAGTGCAGGCATCATGAGCGTTGTCGTTCACACACACACACACACAGTGCAGGCATCATGAGCGTTGTCGTTCACACACACACACACACAGTGCAGGCATCATGAGCGTTGTCGTTCACACACACACACACACAGTGCAGGCATCATGAGCGTTGTCGTTCACACACACACACACACACACACAGTGCAGGCATCATGAGCGTTGTCGTTCACACACACACACACACAGTGCAGGCATCATGAGCGTTGTCGTTCCTCAGGACCCGTGGTTGAGATGTGGAGGCGGGACTACATGACAGACTATTAATAGACCAGGGAGCCCTAACGCAGCTCAGCCAGGCGGAGGGAGTGGAGACGGGCGGACACTGTGCGTGTGTATTCTGGGTGGTGTGTGTATGTGTCTCCCCTCAGGCTCTATGTCGTGTGTGTGTGTGTGGGGGGGGGGGGGGCAGTATCAGACCATGCTATGGTCTCAACGAGGTCTGTGCTTGGCTTATGCTGCCTTTCATTCCGTAGTTCCTCCTTTCAATCACTTTCTTTACCTCTTCCGTCTGCTGCTCTCTTCCGTCCTCTGTTTCCCCTGTCTTTGTGTTGTCCTGGTTACTGTCAGAGTAGATGGTGGGTAATCCAACTCTTTGATGTATGTTATGGCCTGGTAGATTGTCGTCGCTGTGCAGAAGAATGAATAGCCTCCTGTGTTTAATGGTGAGACAGGGCAGCTATTCATTCTGGTTTGTCCTGGTCTGAAATACAATTTTCCCGGGCAGGCGACTGGAACTCAAGTCAAATGGCTTTTGGAGAGAGGGGTGGACAGGAGAGGGAAGGAGCTCTGCCAGGATGTGTTAATGGCAGCACACACAGGCAGACACACTCCCCTGTGTGAATAATTGTGTGTTGGTCTGCGTGGGTGCTTGTGTGTGTTTCTTTGTGTTGCTCGAGAGGAAATAGTGTTTTCCTGAAGGTAATTGATCTGGTTTAGTAGAATAGACCATTACGGCAGTATGTGCCTCCGGTCCTCGGTAAGTTAAAAAACAAATATCCCAGAGCTCATTCTGACAATTCTGTGAATGACAGATACATGATGCTTCCTGTCTGGCTGTCTGACGGTGGCTGTACATCCGAACGATTTGTCTGTTCCACTGGGGTTGCATGGGACCCACGCCGCACACAGTAGACCCTGATGCACTCTGGTTTCTGTATAACAGCCTGAGCTTGGAAAAGTGGTTGCTCGAAGACTCAACTCTAACCCTTCCTTTGAAGTTGTTGGGTGACATTAAAAAGAGGAGTGTAATACGTAACAAAATCATTGGCGATTAGGTCGTCTCTAACCAATCTGAGTATCAAAGGCAGTGCTGAACATTTTAGTAAATATTGCTTTAACCATTTGTTTTCTGGCTTTGGCCCAACCCAATTGATTTCTGGGACCAATCGAACTTAACCTATTGGTTTCAGGGACCAATCAGACTTGACCTATTGGTTCAGGGACCTGTCAAACGATTTAATGTACTGAAGATCCCACAATGCATCTTTAAGGTGGACGAGAACAAGTGTGTGTTTGTATGTATGTGTGTGTGTGAGAGTGCCAGTCACGGGCATAAATGAAACACCTGGGCAGGGGTGACTGTCACCAAAACATCCACTTTTCAGGCTTTGATTTGGTTTCCATTTGGTCTCTGAATATCAGATGCTTCTAGTTTGTGTACGCAGACACACACACACAGAGCGAGAGAGAGAGAGAGAGAGGGGGGGGGGGGGGGTGCGAACAGGGGGAGAGAGAGAGTGAGAGAGAGAGAGATCCTCTCCATGTAATCACCAGAATCACAAACCACCGGTTGTTTGATATCCTTCATCCAGTGGAGTACGACGGCCCTGCAGAGATGACAGGAGATGACCCACTGGGCTGATTGTGAATACACTATTCTGTCTATCAACAAATGGATAACAAATTGTGTCCATCTCTGGGATATGTTACAGTAGGGAAGTGATAGTCCAGAATGTGCTCTAAAGGGATTACATGTGTTTGTGTGTCATGTAGTATAGGGTTATACTTTAACAGTGTTGGCCCTTGGTGAAGAAACAAGAGAAAATCTACGTTCTCCAATTGTGAAAGATAATTACATTGAGTATGTTTCAGTAGCCTCATCTGTGTACCCAAACAAGAAGCAGCGGCCTGTTTCTGTAATTGGAAAAAAAGCAATATATCCTAGAATGTAGCGTTCGCCTTAATCCTCTCTCGTCGGTGGTGGGATCTTTCAGTCCATCAGCTCCAGTAATGAAGAACCACAGGGCTTCTACCGTTGGTCTTTGTGCTGCTGCGTTTCTCTCCGCTACGCTTAGCTCAGTCTCCACCAAAAATTGCTATAAAAAATGAGTTCAAATATAGACCTCTATTTTTAGTAGCTGTGTAAAATGATCCATGCTGTGAAATTACTAAGAATTGTCTCTGAATCAGCTTCTGATTACAGTCCTGTTGGACAGAGATAAGCTCTTACTGACCTCCCTCAAAAACCGACACACTCAGACCTCTGTGTTGGTAAAATGACACAACAAACGCACAAAGGTGTGCACGCGCTAAAACAGACACACCACACACACCTAAACACATTTAAATGCCAAGGGTGTTATCCACTTTGACATTTCAGTGTACCGCAAGGAAACGTTTGAACATTTAAAAAGCACTAGCAGACATTAAAAGGTCCATGTGTGACATTCTGTATTTAGTGAGGGGTGTAACTGAGTGTCCTGTTGTGTGTATCTCCTGCTGCTCTCTGCCACATGGACCGCTGTCATCTCCATCCACTAACATGATCTGTTTCTCTTCTCTAGGTACGATGTTGACTCAAAGAGTGCCAACCTGTCCAAACACGTGAGTCTCTCTACCTCAGATCTCCCCATGCGTGCGTGCGTGTGTGCGTGCGTGTGTATGTGTGTGCGTGCAGCATGATAGTAGTTCATCTCTGTTCTTTTAATGAGTGTTTAGCATTTAATTTGGGGATTACCTCCTGGTTTCAGCACCTCACACACACACACATACACACACACACACACTCCGTCCCTCTGCCTCTCCCCCTGTCTATTTTCATTGCTGTGAACAAAACACACGGAAAAGGCAAATGAAATATAGCTGAGCTATCAGTCTGTCTCTGTTGACAGACAATAAACCCTCATTCTCTGTCATTAAGATTTTCCTTTATTTACATTAAGACAGAGACAGACTCACACACATGCATCCTGGTGGGGTCTGCTTTGGTTGTCTTCGGCTGATACCATTGAAAGCAGGAGATGCAGATTACCCAGTGCAGTCATAACATGTGAGGACCTCATCTGCGCTGGGGGAATTGGGCATGTTGTACCCTCCTCATCTGCGCTGGGGGAATTGGGCATGTTGTACCCTCCTCATCTGCGCTGGGGGAATTGGGCATGTTGTACCCTCTTCATCTGCGCTGGGGGAATTGGGCATGTTGTACCCTCCTCATCTACGCTGGGGGAATTGGGCATGTTGTACCCTCTTCTTCTGCACTGGCACTCAAACTCTATTCCACTAATGGATCTCTGTCTAGCTGCTAGCTCCGCACTCTGCAGAATTAGAGCAAGTGCATGCTTTTGTACCAGCCCAACTCTAACGCATCATATTCAGAGCGATTGGTTTTACAATAATCCAAATGAATCACTATATTTTATTTTACAACATCTAGTGATTGTCTCAAAGGACTCCTATTACATGACTCACTGGACTGATAGCATTGTTCTAGCATTATCCTGGCCGTATCTTGGCATTGTTCTAGCATTATCCTGGCCTTATCTTGGCATTGTTCAGGCATTATCCTGGCCTTATCTTGGCATTGTTCAAGCATTATCCTGGCCTTATCTTGGCATTGTTCTAGCATTATCCTGGCCTTATCTTGGCATTGTTTTAAGCATTATCCTGGCCTTATCTTGGCATTGTTCTAGCATTATCCAGGGCTAATCTTGGCATTATTAGGCTAATCTTGGGCATTAGCCTGTCATTATCTAACTTAATGGTAAGCTAGAGTAATTAGTTAAATTCTGATGTTCCTCATATACACTCACCTAAAAGATTATTAGGAACAGCTGTTCAATTTCTCATTAATGCAATTATCTAATCAACCAATCACATGGCAGTTGCTTCAATGCATTTAGGGGTGTGGTCCTGGTCAAGACAATCTCCTGAACTCCAAACTGAATGTCAGAATGGGAAAGAAAGGTGATTTAAGCAATTTTGAGCGTGGCATGGTTATTGGTGCCAGACGGGCTGGTCTGAGTATTTCACAATCTGCTCAGTTACTGGGATTTTCACGCACTACCATTTCTAGGGTTTACAAAGAATGGTGTGAAAAGGGAAAAACATCCAGTATGCGGCAGTCCTGTGGGCGAAAATGCCTTGCTGATGCTAGACGTCAGAGGAGAATGGGCCGACTGATTCAAGCTGATAGAAGGGCAACTTTGACTAAAATAACCACTCGTTACAACCGAGGTATGCAGCAAAGCATTTGTGAAGCCACAACATGCACAACCTTGAGGCGGATGGGCTACAACAGCAGAAGACCCCACCGGGTACCACTCATCTCCACTCCACAGCCTTGTTACCACTGTGCAGGCTGGTGGTGGTGGTGTAATGGTGTGGGGGATGTTTTCTTTGCACACTTTAGGCCCCTTAGTGCCAATTGGGCGTTGTTTAAATGCCACAGCCTACCTGAGCATTGTTTCTGACCATGTCCATCCCTTTATGACCACCATGTACCCATCCTCTGATGGCTACTTCCAGCAGGATAATGCAACATGTCACAAAGCTCGAATCATTTCAAATTGGTTTCTTGAACATGACAATTAGTTCACTGTACTGAAATGGCCCCCACAGTCACCAGATCTCAAGCCAATCTTTGGGATGTGGTGGAACGGGAGCTTCGTGCCCTGGATGTGCATCCCACAAATCTCCATCAACTGCAAGATGCTATCCTATCAATAGGGGCCAACATTTCTAAAGAATGCTTTTAGCACCTTGTTGAATCAATGCCACGTAGAATTAAGGCAGTTCTGAAGGCGAAAGGGGGTCAAACACAGTATTAGTATGGTGTTCCTAATAATTATTTAGGTGAGTGTATATTGTATTAGGATTGGCTAGCTGGGAGCATGACCCTTGCTGTCCTAGCTTATTGGGAATCAGCCACGTTTAAGCTGGCTCAGTGCAATATTTGTTTTGGCAGTTGGAAAGTCTGCTAACGATTGTGGTCAGAGAAATCACCTGGTCTGGTTAGACTTTGTTCAGCAAACAAACGCAACACGGAAGGTCACCACAGAACCATAAACAAAGAGAATGAGTTATTTCAGGACTTTTTATTTATTGTGTATGAATTCGTACATGGACCAACAGGCCATGCGTCACATGTGTATATATATTTAACATCACCTGAGTTACCAAACTTATAGCTAGGTAAGACAATGCAAAAGGGGTTTCTGGTAGTGTAGATGCATAGAGAGAGCATTGTCTGAACTTTTCTGTGGTCAGAGTATAAAAGGGGGAGTGGTCACTGAGTTGGGCCGTCAGTTGATCACTTGTGCTGTCACTGTCCAACAGTCATGGAAAATAACTCAAATTTTCCATTCTGCTTAGGTGGATTACAAACCTCAAAGAAAACAATGCCATGAAAACAAAACAATAAATGGTGGGGCAGGTGTGGGTGTGGCCTGGCTCCTGTGGGACATGGCCTGACTCATTTGGGCTGTGGCCAGGCTCACTTGGGGTGTGGCCTGGCTCATGGGCCGTGGCTTGTGTTATATGGGCGTGGCCTGGGTCCTATCCAGACACATGGGGCACTCAGTGTAGGAGGGTGGGAGTCAAGGGTGCCAGGTTTACAAAACAGAGCTTAAGGATCAACAAATACAGGTTCCCAGTGTTCCAACTGCCGGCTCAGCCAGCTACCCTGTGGGCCCAGCCAGCTACCCTGTGGGCCCAGCCAGCTACCTTGTGCTGCTCTTGTAGTGTTGGTTTTACATTAACGCTGGATAATGCATAAAACCTGTCAGGTCTGTGTACAAGATGGTGCATTAATGTTTCAATCGCATTGTTGACATTGGCAAGCATGCGATCAGGGACCCTAGCACACAGGCACAGGAATGGTCAAAAACAGAGACACGAGCACACACACACGACACGCGACACGCTGGCACATCACACTCACTCTTAGTTATGAGGCTTTTCTCACTGGTCCTCCATTCTGGAGCTGTCTCCCTTAATTTCACAGACATATGCACTGAATGCAACATAAACCCTACCCTAGTCTCTCTCCTCCCAATCTGTATATGTCTCTCTCTCTTTCTCACTCTTTCTTTGTCTCTCTCCCTCTATCTTTCCCTCTGTCTCACCTTTTCCCTCTCTTTCTCTCTCTCTCTCTCTCTCTCTCTCTCTCTCTCTCTCTCTCTCTCTCTCTCTCTCTCTCTCTCACTCTCACTCCCTCTCTCCCACTTCATCAGGTATAAAACAGTTAGTGAAATCAATCCTGTCAGGTTGGGAATGACACACTTGGTGGTTTTAGAGGCTGCTTAGCAAGACCTGGCCTTCCCTCTGGGGAAATCCACTAGAGAGAAGGCATTACTGGCTGTCTTACCATTGTAGAGGCTGGCACGGACAGGCAGGCAGGCAGGGAGGGATGGAGGGAGGTGGGAGGGAGACAAGGATGGAGGGAGGTGAAAGAAAGTGATGGCAGGCAGAGAAGTTACTGTTCACTATCTTATTCACATATCTGTAGTCTATTTACGCATAGCGTCGTTGTATTCCCATTTAGTCAGACACTGAGGTCAGCTGAGACTGCTGTGAGACTCCATTATGAAGTGTTTGTGTTGTTCCAGATGTTGGGTAATAGGATCTCAAAGATCCTCCCTCATCCCTCCAGATCTGGCACATGGGATTCCCAGAATTGATTTGAAATGTCAGTGTTATGTTTTCTAAAGACTGTTCTCCATTCTATAATGGGAGTTTGGTGTGTTTGTGTGTGTTTGTGCGTGTCCTGTACCTTGCAGTTACCCAGAATGTGTCCGCATATACAGCATGTATCTCTTTGTGTTTGGTAGGACTTCCTGGGCCAGGCTTTCTGTACATTGGGAGAGGTGGTGGGATCGCTGGGGAGCCGTATGGAGAAGCCTCTTGTGTAAGTAACTCTGTCCTTCAACCCCTATTGTGCTGATTTAAACCTATGGCCTCCATGTTTTAAAGCACCGCCATGCTCACATCTCAAATCTGTGTGTCCTGTAAAGAGTGTATAGGAAGGCTGACCCTTGACCTCTGACCTTAACCAGATTTAATGACATTCCTTCCCCTGAAAATTTCAGAATGTTAACCCACACACGTCATTCTAATTTGCATTCATTTTACATCATGTCATTATTACCTTGACTGTTGACCTGTAATGGCTGTCAGTAAGAGGCCATCATCTCTTCCATCAACAAACACTTTGTTTTTGGCATATCTTTTTTTTTAAACAAGGTTGAACATCAGTGGGGTGTGTCCTTAGACACTGTATTTATTATTATAGACACACTGTCCCCGTTCATTTTAATGGCCAGAAAATCCCAATATTTTTCTGGGATCACAATCCTGACTGCTGCGGGGCATCTTTGCTTATAGGGAAGACTGTGACTGTAATGGCATCCTGCTATTGTCTACTGCTGTTCCAGCTCTGACCACATCAAGTCTTACTGGAGCAGGGAAATCGCTCTCTAATTGAAAGGCATGGTACAAGTCTCAGAGCGCAGAGATAGCAGAGCTGGTTGGGACATGCGGTGTGTGTGTGTGTGTGTGTGTGTGTGTGCGCGCGCGCACGCACTTAAATGTGTTTTAACAAATATTTCCTGTTAGCAGCTGTAGGCTCACTGTGTGTTCACCTGTTAAAAGCACGTTCACCCATTTGTTTGTGAACTTATTTGCAGTGTTTCTGTGGAGCAAACACTTCTTTATATTTTATACTATATATGTACATTAGTGCATTTACTGTATATAAATAATGCATACTATTTTTGATACTAATAGGTAGTACTTTAGAAGGTACAGTTCACGCATTAACTGAAATCAGCGGAGTGTGTGAAGGAGCATGGTGACATGGGAGAACTAGGTTGAGCGGCGTCCAGGATAAGTTGCAGCGGTTTAATAGCAAGTGTCGGGCACTGCTTTGATGTTTGTAGAGAAGGACAAGGTGTTGTCCAGGGTCACATCAAGGTTCTCTGCTCTCTGGGTGGGGCCACAGAGAGCTGTCATTTGTAATGGACAGGTCTTGGAAAAGACAGGCCTTCCCACGAGGAAGAACGGCTCTTGTCTTGCTGAGGTTGAACAGTTGCGTACTTCCTCAAGACAACGAACAGACATCATTAACGTTTTAATGACAAATATATTTTGTTCAAGAATGAATTTACTTCCTTGATCTCGAGAAGAAAGGGGGAAGTCAGTTTCACTCGTTGAAGTGAGAGGGGCATTTTGTCACTTTGAGGCCTTTCTGTTTCCATTTCAAAGGAAAATCATTTAGAAGAGTGCGGAAAACGGCATCCTCTCAGTTTAATTAGGGAGCTGAGATGTTTATGCTAATCATTAAAACTGGAGGATGGAGAGAGTGTAATCTGGTGTTGTGCTAGGTAAGGACAGAGATAGTGAGTCCTATTTCAAACCGCCGCTCCATGGCCACACCAAACAAAGAATAATTAACGTTCTCTTTGGAAGAGTGGGGATAGTGCCGTTTGAAGAGATCATAAGTGCACCTTGTCTGACTTTGGATGATCGTTTGGCAGACTTTTGTTTTGGCATTGTATGCTGAAGTTTGCCTCTGTCATGCAGCTTAACAGAACAGTTCTGACACTCTCAGTATGCATTATAATACAGCATCATGTTTGATTTATTTTGAAGGAGACTGGACAGACACTAATTGATTTATTTATTTAAGGTTTCTTATAGAAAGGAACCGAGACACATCAATCATGTTCACTCCTTAAATGTATGTTAGTGCAATGAATTACCTTTTTTGTCTAGCAATACAGTTTGTGTTATACCTTTAAATGATTGCTACCTAGATATTTACTGTTAATGTTTAAGCAAATAGTCCCTGTAATGTCTGAATTTGTCTGATCCAAAACCAATGAGAATGAGTTAAGAACTGGTTGAGAGTGGTTGTAGTAAACCAATTAGTATGTCAAGCAAAGAACGTAATGATTCACATTTGCGTTTATGAATTGGATTTACAAAATAGGAATTGCACAAATTCATTTCCTATTTGTTTACAGGTCATGTGATATGCTAGGAAATGGGTGAATGTAAAACAAAAAACTACTTCGCATAATGAGCACAACTCTCACAATTAGTGGTTCAAATTATACCAGTTCTCCACAGTGTGTCTTTAATGTGCCATCTCACTCTAAATCTCTATTCAGTTTGACTTGCCATTATGTTTACATCTGACCTGTGAATAACCTTGTTTAGACAAGCTCACACACACACAAGCATACTTACATAAACACTACATATTGTATATTATGCATTTCTCAAACTGCCTTGATTGCATTTTCTTTTTTTTGCCATGTACTTTCCTTAACTTTAAAGAATCTGTCCTGTTGCTTTAACCCTAATCACCTGCCTAAAAGCTATTTCTTAGCATCTCTGCGAATGTATAATTCTTTATAATAGAATTTGCCAGATGAGGGGAGCTGTGATGAGCTGGAATGAACATGATAAACAAAGGCCAATCTGGCAACCCCCCGCGGAGGATCCCCAATCCACGCCACACGGCCTCCTCGCATCAGAGTGCTCCTCTTGGCCTCATTTCAAACCACACACGCACTTACTTGCGCAAGCATTCTCAAACACATGCATCTACATAAGTGGACCCACAGAAACATACACGAGAATGCGCGTGCACGCACACACACTCACCCCTGCTACCTTCTGGGAAGCAATCACCATGGTGATTGTCCTTCCAGTCTACGTATTGTGTCTTATAAGGCTGTTAGGATAGCTTTCCAAAGTGCATACACTCTGACTGAGCTTTTCTCTTTCCTCACACTTAAGTCATTACTGATGATCAATAATGCTTAAGACATTCCTAATGCAATCTATTCACAATCAGCCAGTTGAATTTGTTCTGAAATATACTGTGTGCATGCATTAGTTGATACAGTGCAAAGCCATTAAGGCAGAGCAATTAAATGTTTACTTTGCTTCCATGGAAAAATCCATGATGGATTGGTAGACCTGTTTCTGAGCTAATGTATTCCAATGCCTACGATAATTAATTACTGGCACCGGTCGGGTATATTCAGGTACGGTAATTCTTTGTTCACGTGGTTCTCATGCTGAGGAGAAAGAGGGAGGCAGGGATGGAGAAAGAGAGAGAGAGAGAGAGAGAGAGAGAGAGACCCTGTCTGTTGTCAGACACACACCTGCACCTGATCTTGACGGGGGGGAGGGGGGGGGGTTAACGGTCTTAATGAATGTTAATTATCTCTAATTACACAGTTCAATCAGCACTCCTATGGGCATAGGTGTGTGTGTGTGTGTGGGAGCTACTCAGCAGTGACTGCCAGTCTATTTTAAGACTATGACTGTCAGCAGATTGAGAAGGATTGTGTTGACAGACAACCATATAGTGTGTCCTATTATTTCAGCCTGTTTGAATTGAGAACATGTGTGCTCCTGGACGTGTGTGTGTGTGTGTGTGTACGCGTGTGTGTGGGCATTCTGTCTCATAGATGATTCACAGTGAGCAGCATGGCAGTGAAATTCCAACATACAGCTAAATGGGCTAGAATTTAAGTTAATCTCAATAGTGATGTCATGCCTCACTCTCTCTGCACCTGTCAATTTCACTTAAAGAAGTAGTGAAGTTGATGTTCCACATAAAGAGGGGATACATGAGTTTAATAAATCTAGGTCAAGCCAGAATTACCTCTTATTTTAGCAGGTAAATTGATGGAGAATGCATTCCCATTTAAAGTGAAGACAAAGGAGTAATGATGTTTAACTGCCTTGCTCAGATATAGAATGACAGATTTTTTACCCTGTCAGCATGTGGATTTGATCCAGCAACCTTTTGGTTTTTGGTCAGATGTTCTAAACGGCTAGCTGTTTCTGTAGCATACCATCAGTCAGTTTGATGTATAGCAATACTAGTTGCTTAATACAGGTTAGTGAAGATAACCTACTGCTTAACTGTCTATTGTCTGAATGTAAATAATACATGTGGATCCTTGAGCTATTTTAACTGAATTATACCTCACTAAATGCCTGCATATTCCTCTTTCTTTGAAAACAGCTCTTGAGTTAACTGAATTCCGCTGGATCGTTTTGCATTCCATTTCCATAATATTATCGATAACATTTTCATGAGCTTCCGTAATGACTTCGAGATTTGTCACAGCGGCTTTCACTTTTATGGTCTCTTGAATATTCAATAAGCCACGACGGCCATGACAGGAAGTCTTTATCTCAACATGAATCTTCTTCCTCCGGAAAGTTAACAGTAATTTAATGCAGGACGAGACAAGTCAAGTTATATGGCTCTTGAGTTGGAAGGAGGGAGATTGTGAAAGGGAGGGAAGGAGTTAATGAAAGACATGGAGATCCCCAAGCCACTCCAACTGCTACCCTTCCTGTCTAGCTCCATGTACAGTGGGGAGAACAAGTATTTGATAACCTGCAAAAATCGGCAGTGTTTCCCATTTACAAAGCATGTAGAAGTCTGTAATTTTTATCATAGGTATACTCCTTAACTGTGAGTGAGGGAATCTAAAACAAAAATTCAGAAAATCACATTGTATTTGTTTGCAATTACAGAAATCATACATTTCCTGTAGTTCTTGACCAGATTTTACACCCTGCAGCAGGGATTTTGGCCCACTCCTCCATACAGGGGCAGTCACTGGGCAATACGGACTTTCAGCTCCTTCCAAAGATTTTCTATTGGGTTTAGGTCTGGAGACTGGCTAGGCCACTCAAAAACCTTGAGATGCTTCTTCCGGAGCCACTCCTTAGTTGCCCTGGCTGTGTTTTGGGTCGTTGTCATGCTGGAAGACCCAGCCATGACTCATCTTCAATGCTCTTACTGAGGGAAGGAGGTTGTTGGCCAAGATCTTGTGATACATGGCCCCATGTCGTACAGTCGTCCTGTCCCCTTTGCAGAAAAGCATCCCCAAAGAATGATGTTTCCACCTCCATGCTTCACGGTTGGGATGGTGTTCTTGGGGTTGTACTCATCCTTCTTCTTCCTCCAAACACGGCGAGTGGTGTTTAGACCAAAAAGCTCTATTTTTGTCTCATCAGACCACATGACCTTCTCCCATTCCTGCGCTGGCTTGAGCAGGGGGACATTGCGTGTGCTGCAGGATTTTAATCCATGACGGTGTAGTTGGTTACTAATGGTTTTCTTTGAGACTGTGGTTCCAGCTCTCTTCAGGTCTCTGACCAGGTCCTGTCGTGTAGTTCTGGGCTGATCCCTCACCTTCCTCATGATCATTGATGCTCCACGAGGTGAGATCTTGCATGGAGCCCCAGACCAAGGGAGATTGACCGTCATCTTGAACTTCTTCCATTTTCTAATTATTGCGCCAACAGTTGTTGACTTCTCACCAGGCTGCTTGCCTATTGTCCTGTAGCCCATCCCAGCCTTGTGCAGGTCTACAATTTCATCCCTGATGTCCTTATACAGCTCTCTGGTCTTGACCATTGTGGAGAGGTTGGAGTCTGTTTGATTGAGTGTGTGAACAGGTGTCTTTTATACAGGTAACTAGTTCAAACAGGTGCAGTTAATACAGGTAATGCGTGGAGAACAGGAGGGCTTTTTAAAGAAAAACTAACAGGTCTGTGAGAGCCGGAATTCTTACTGGTTGGTAGGTGATCAAATACTTATGTCATGCAATAAAATGCTAATTATTTATTTAAAAATCATACAATGTGATTTTCTGGATTTTTGTTTTAGATTCCGTCTCTCACAGTTGAAGTGTACCTATGATAAAAATGACAGACCTCTACATGCTTTGTAAGTAGGAAAACCTGCAAAATCGGCAGTGTATCAAATACTTGTTCTCCTCACTGCACCTTATCGACTGGGACTGGGCTAGCAGGTGTGTGAAGGGTGTAGTAGTAAACACAGCAAATACTTTTGGCTTGAGGAGAGAAACAATGAAACTGTGTTACTATCACAAAAGCTTTGAAATATCATAAGATCAGTATCTGTACCGGGTGTGAAAGGGAAGAATGTGTCTACATATACATTCCTACCTCAGGGTTGTGGTGTGTCTAATGGTAATTGTTATTTCCTTCAGGTCACACCCATCTCTCCGTTGGGAAAGGGAGAGATGATTTCAGGACGCACTAATAAACCCCTCCCCCATAGTGCAGTGGGGTCGCTAAGACTTAATTACCATCGAGCACTTTCGCTTCGCTTTCTCTCTCTCTCTCCATCTCTCTCCCTCCCTGCCCTCTCTCCTGATGCTGATTGCAAATCCATGTCCTGATTAGATGTTTTTGGACGTGTTTCCTCTGCTAACACATAGCAGTGACAACAGGAGTGAGAGAGGATGAGAGAGAGCAATAGATTGACACTGGGGGATGTGTGGTGAGGGGGGTCATTTAGTGTATGACATCATTAACCACTGTGGACTTTAAAATATCCTGTTGTCAAATAAAAACTACACTCAGGCTTGCTGATCAAAGGGGCTCTCATACATCTGGTATAATGTACACATTGTACAGGGTTGTTTCTGAATGATGTGAGTGTGCAGTTAAGAGGAAAAATCTGGAAGACATATTCAATATAAGTCATCTTCTCTACTGGGGTCCCCTAACTCCTGACTGGTCAGGTTGTCATGGAGACGCATGTTCTTGGTTGTTGGCTCGTTTATTTTGTTGTGTGTGTGTGTGGGTGTAAGGACACTGGAATGTGTCTCTGGTCATGGACACTAACACTCATGTTCAGTTACCTGAGAGTTTAAGAGAGAGATCTTAGATTATTGTGATGTTTTAAATCTGGGGAGCTATTAGCGTTTGCTCAGGGACAGAACAAGTGTAAGGAACTAGTGTCAGGTCAGTAGTGTGAGGAGCTAGTGTCAGGTCAGTAGTGTAAGGAGCTAGTGTCAGGTCAGTAGTGTAAGGAGCTAGTGTCAGGTCAGTAGTGTAAGGAGCTAGTGTCAGGTCAGTAGTGTAAGGAGCTAGTGTCAGGTCAGTAGTGTAAGGAGCTAGTGTCAGGTCAGTAGTGTAAGGAGCTAGCTTCAGGTCAGTAGTGTAAGGAACTAGTGTCAGGTCAGTAGTGTAAGGAACTAGTGTCAGGTCAGTAGTGTAAGGAACTAATGTCAGGTGAGAGGTGTGAGGCGCTACTATCAGGTCAGTAGTGTAAAGAGCTACTGTCAGGTCAGTAGTGTGAGGAGTTAGTGTTAGGTGAGTAGTTTAAGGAGCTAGTGTCAGGTCAGTAGTGTAAGGAGCTACTGTCAGGTCAGTAGTGTGAGGCCTAGTGTTAGGTTAGTAGTTTAAGGAGTTAGTGTCAGGTCAGTAGTGTGAGGAGCTAGTGTCAGGTCAGTAGTGTGAGGAACTAGTGTCAGGTCTGTAATATGTCATGAAGGGCCAATTCAGGGCTAATTCAAATTACTGAGTAAGCTATTCAGTTATTTTATGTATTTCACTGAAAATATCTGACCTTGAACTAGACTTATAGGTCGTATAATAATCAAATAATTGGATACATAGTGTCAAACTCATGAGTAGCCTATCCTGGTGTTGCTGGCATTCCACTTGCTGAGACAATGTACTGAATCAGATTTTTTGAATGATTTGCTTGTTTTTGCTATAGACCTCAGTTATTGTAAAAATTTGTCTCCGTTTTTGCATTGCGCCTTTCCCATTCATGTTTTAAACATCTATATGCTTTTCTGCGATTACCTGCTGAGTTTCTGCTCAGATTTATACTTTTACCTGTGATATTATTGTTCCTTCTATTTTCAGCATGGCTAATTGTTTGCTATCTTTGGTCAGTGGTCCTGATAAGATTTTTGTCTGCCTATTTGGTGTGGACTATGGGTGGGGATATCAGGGGAGTGAGGGCCCATGATTTATTTTTGCACATGGGCCCGTCACGATCTAGTTACGCCAGTGGCCTGATAGTTGCTAAATAGAGTAAAATATAGCAACTCATTCTGAAAGCAGCCATAAATTGTCTCATGACAAGGGAAATGGAACTCCTTGGTGCTCAACACAGAGTGGCGAAACAATCGGGAAATTGGATAAACACTCCTTTTTTTTTTTTTTTTAAAGGAGATTGGACATTGTTATGGAAATTTTTAACTAAGGTACATTTGAGAAATGTCGGTCTTTCCATTGGCTGGTATGTAAATCTTTACTTTGATTGTGACACACGTCTGTATAATATCAGAGGATTATTAGGTACTTTGACCATGTTCTCCTGCCTAGACAAAGAAGGGTGCCAGTCCTTTGTTTCTTTGGAATGTGGTCCTTGGGGTGAAGTAAGGTCAGTTGGCCCCTTTAGGTAAACACAACAGTAAACATTATGGCAGGAAGTATAAGGTGGGGGGGACAGCCCTCCCTTTAGGTAAAACCTATGTGACACAAGACAGATGGCCACCAACTTACCACACCCCTTTTTCCTGATGACTGTTCATGTATTAAGTTAGAGACTCCTTGGATGATTATGTTTGTAAGTGTTTGACGCGTCTCTCTATTTGCAAATAAACTAAATTATGCCAAGAGAATTTTGTCTCTGTGCTTCCTCCTTTAAGAGTTCTGATCGATGAAATTGCCATCACAACACTGACTATCACTTATATTGTTTACAATGCATTTATTGCCAGTTGGATTCATGGGGAGGCAGATGTTGAGGAGATACAGGGGTGAGGGGGGGGAGGCAGATGTTGAGGAGATACAGGGGTGAGGGGGGGAGGCAGATTTCGTACCCTGCCATGTGCATTAAGTCGGCTCTGCACTAAATTGCTTTCACATCTCTACCTATGGGTAAGAGTATTGATATTCTCTGTCCCCTATTGACTCTCTTTGTCCCTCTGTGTTGTTAAGTGATTGTACTGAGTTGAGATGAAGTGTTACAGTGGAGACAGAGTTGGAAGAAGAGTGTGTGTGAGAGAGACAGAAATGGAGAGGGAGCAGTACTAATGAGAAAGGAGGAAGACACTGATGGATCCTTAATGAAGACAGCGAGGTATATGACTGACCTGAA